>NC_087216.1:18091217-18111217 GCF_015104395.2 Macrobrachium nipponense | reverse complement strand
CACAGCAAACATGATTCGCAGCAGTGTGGTAAGTCGCGAGGAGGTGTGTCTTGCTTTGCGCGGAAGTTAGTCTGTTCCCTGCTTATTCCCGTTTTCTGTGAGTGACAACCAGCTTGGGATTTTTTTTTTCTTTTTTTTCATGTGTTTGTTCCGTGTAACCGACGAAAGAGAGTGTGTAGTGTATAGCTGCTGCTGCTGCTGTGCTGCATTCTGCTTTAGGACTGGAGAGTGTGTGCTGGTCAGTGTGTAAGTGTGTGGTTTTAAAGTGTAGCGTCGTTGAAGTGTTATCTGTTCTTTTGTGGAGAATACTTCCAGCATATGAGTGAGATTTCTTCAATCAGTTGGAAATTTACTTTGATTCATAGGTATAACAGAGCAGAGATAGAAACTTGGGTTTTGCATGGAAGTGCGAAGCCTTTCTGTAGCCCATTTTGTGATTATTTGTTCTGATTGAATGATACCAGGTTAGTTCGCATTTTGTAGGGTTGTGAGTTTATTTCTCTTAAGACTGAGGTTCCTTCTTAAAAAAGACATATCAATGGTAGCACTCTCTTGTAGCGGCTTCTTTTGATAGGAAGCCGTTAACATAAAATTTTACAAATTCTAGTTACAGTGAAAAGGTAGGCTACAGTTTTCAAGTGGGGTAATTAACTCTAAGGGATGTTCACACCATTTTTGAGTAATGTCAAGTCGTTTCAGCCAATCCAGCATTCCCTTCAATGTAAAGCAAGTTATTAAGAATTAGCTACAATTGTGGAAAGCGCATATGTAACGTTGCACGAGTAGAGGTAACTTCAGATAAAATTCAGCTTTCTTGACACCGGGATTTCAAATGGGAAGCTTCATTTTGGATTGTTTCAGTTAATTTTCATTGCCAAAATGGGGAGGGTAAGATTTGCATCTTGTAAATTAAATATCCTAGAAAAAAAACGGATGCCAATCTCTGGATCAAGTAACTTAACTATACTGAAATCGGGGTCTCAGATATTATATTATCGCCGTAGAAGAAGTGTCCAATTTTAGGTTGTAATCATAACTCTATACGCGGAACTTTATTCTCGAGGAATTTAAGGAATATTCTTTTAGTATGGAACCTGTCACATCCAATTATCCACTAAAAAGTCCTGGAAATATTTTTAAACAACCCTTAACCCCGTCTTATTAAAGAATAGCTGACAAGTCTTGGAAAGTTGATCCAGAATATGTATTATTATTATTATTATTATTATTATTATTATTATTATTATTATTATTATTATTATTATTATTATTATTATTATCATTATTATTATTATTATTATTACTCAAAAAGTTCTGCTCACATTCAATAGTTCATTTTCTTCTAAAAGATCTCTTCGTGTTTAAAAGTTCAACAGTCTTCGGAATACTTAATTATCCTCAACATTAGTTTCGTAGCTTTCATAAAACATTATGCCTTCCAACAGCTACCGTTATTCTCAGCATTATCTTAGTATCCTTCACGAAAGAGCCAAAAACTGTCGTAATCCAACGGGACTTCTTTTCTTCTTCTTCCCGAAACGCAACAGATGGGACCCACCATGTTCCTGGTCGTCCTCCTCCTGGTCGCGACCCACCAAACCTCGGCTTGGTCCGTCGATGGCCTCGCCAGGATAGAGAAGCTCTTATCCACGTCGTCCTCGGCTTCCGCCGTCTCTCCCACGAGAGGCCAGGGCCTCAACCTGAAGAAAAGGGCCATCCTCGACCAATCCTGCAAAGGGATCTTCGACCGCGAGCTCTTCAAGAAGCTCGACCGCGTGTGCGACGATTGTTACAACCTCTACAGGAAGCCATACGTCGCCATCGACTGCAGGTAATGGGGCCGTGAGACGTTGAATGAAACGTTCGCGAAGATGGCGCTGTTCTCTTGTTTTTTGTTTTTTAGTTCTACTCTGTTCTTAATACTATGATTTTTAGTTGTTGGTTTCCCTACTTTTATCATTTTTGCTTTTATGAATTTTATTTTGATTTCATTCTGCATTATTATTTCATTATATTATTTTAATACTTCCATATACTTTTCATCTCAGTCTATTTTTATTATTTTTATTATTTTGCTTTATTTTCCTTTTAATTTCTGCCTATTTTTTTGTTTTGTTTTGTTCAGCAGCTTTGGTTTTTAGTTCTGTTTAATCACCGAACGCTTTTTTTTTTCCTTCTTTCTTTCATAAAACAGAAAAGACTGTTTTGGTACTAAAACTTTTGGTCATTGCGTGGAAGATTTGCTATTAGACCAAACTCATTATAAAGAGTTAAGAGACCACGTCGCCCTGTTCTGACCTGGAGGAATATAATATGAAGGTAAGGGATGATAAAGTTCTCGTTGCATTTCATGTTAATATGGTAGATGTTTCCAGTCAAGAAGTGTTCCTGTTTCAAACGCTAGATTCGATTCACATTTTTAAAGGCCATCAAATTTTCCTCGTAAGGTTGGGCCACTGAATTAACTAGTACTACTAAAGCTTTCAAAGAACTGGAATGACTCTTTTCGTACCTCGGAGGACAACTCATTAATCCCCGATCGTTTCCCCCCAAAAAACAGGGAGGGCTGCTACCAGAACTTGGTTTTCCGACAGTGCATTCAGGACCTCCAGCTGATGGACCAGCTCGACGAGTACGCCAACGCTGTTCAGGTCGTTGGGAAGTAGATCCCACCTCACCGAGTACATCCTAGAAGTGCATGCAGCTTTTCGAATGCGCGGGATTGTGGCTGCTAGACCTATAATCGTTTCTCTCTCTCCCCGGAAGCCTTAAAAGAACAACAAACCTTCCTCTTTTCATTTAGCTACATCAGAGGTCCCAAGCTAGTCAAAGTCTTCTTTATTATCTCAGTGCCTCTCATCTGCCACTTTATTCTGCAATGTTGTTCTCTCGTCTTTCCTCGTTGATTCGCCTGCATTTTATTTTCGCGTCTTACTATCCTTCCGGATAGGATGCGACAGGGAAGTCAAAATACATTCCAAAGAAAAGATGGCCCTTCTGTCAACGGCAGCTTCGTCCTTCAAAAAAAAATCAAAACTTCACTTGACGCGTGTCCACATGTACATGAGCCGCGAGTTATAAGAAAACCTTAGGCATAAGTTAGCTTGTAAGAGTATTTATTGAATTTCTTGTGTCTGTTTGTTTACCTGTTATTATGTGCCTGTTTGATTGAGACTCTCTCTCTCTCTCACGAAAACGTACGTGGTGTTTTCCCTTTTTGCGTGAGTAGCTTGATTTTTCGAGTCATTTGGAAAAATTTCTAGTCATACCAAATGAGTTTAGTCTGTCCTGGGTAGCTGCGTTTTCTATGATGTCGTAAATTTCCTATCGCTGTTATGTAACGTTTTCTTTATTAGTCACTGACGAAGGATCATTGCCATGAATCCGTATTTGTCACTGGCTGGTTACGATTAGGTTAAAGTTTTTCAAATTTATATTGTACCGCAAACAATCTCTTATTCGCATTTCCAAATTGTCAACCGGTAAACAAAATACGTATTAATTTTTTTGATAAACTCTCTACAGTAGCATTTATATATCTTTCTGTTAAATTTCAAAATACATCAATATGTTGCGCACGCATTTCACGATTCATTTTTGCCAGTTCGCAAACTTATCATTCAACAAGTTTTGCAGCATCACATAAAGTCATAATTTTAACGCGACAGAATTCAAAATTTTAAAAAATAGTATATTTAGATATTTGTTCAGTTATGGGGAGGAAAGAACCTTATTCGTGGCGTTTGTGAAACATAGTCAATTGTGATATATAACAATTTTGCTAAGATGCAGTAGGTCTAGATGTCAAGCCAAAGATTAAGTGTAAGGATGAGAATATAACATATGGTAAATACATTCCTGTGTTAATATCATTTATCACATCTCTCTAATTATTGTCATTGGTTTTCTCGCAAATATATCAACTGAATCATTCCAAGAGTCTTTTTTATTTGTTCCCGTGTTTTAACAATATCTAACATGTCTTCAATAGAATTAAATAAGAAAATGAAAAGATAAAGTAAGTACCTCTTCAGCATTCAAAGGGTTAAGATTTCTTATAACGCCGTTGGTGCTATAAAGGTAATTAATATATATATATATATATATATATATATATATATATATATATATATATATATATATATATATATAATGATTCTGAAGATATTTTATCTTCAATAGATTAAATAAGAAAATGAAGAGATAAAGTAAGTACTTTTCCGTATAACGCCTTTGGTGTTATAAAGGTAATATATATATATATATATATATATATATATATATATATATATATATATATATATATATATATATATATATATACTTCTAAAAAGATTTTAAAACTTCCATTGAAAATTGGTTGTGAATTCGTCCCAACATCGCAATTTTTTAAATTGAAAATAAAAGATATTTTCAAATGGTACAGAATTACCCGTAGAATAAATTAGTTATTCCCTTGAAAACCTTACAGAAATATACTGAATTTTCTGTAGATCGAAAGGAACCAACCCCACCGCCCCTCTTCTAACACCCCCCCCCAAAAAAAAAAAAAAAAAAAACTACTAATCCGATTGGTCGGTCTCCAGGTGATTACAGCCAAGGAAGGATTCCACATATTTTAGCAAACGTCTAAAGCATTTCAGGAGTCTTCCTAAATTACAATTGGCTTTAAAACCATTAACTCCACTTATTCGAGTGAGAGTATCAATACAGGTATGATTCGGAAAACCTCAACCAAAGTAGTTCTGTTAAATCTGTAAAAGCGAACTCGAGGCGGCAAAAGCTCTCTGGAGGACAAAGACAAATGAATAACTGCTTAAAAGCAATGAATAACTGCTGGAATAGCGCCTCATTGGCTTGATCGGTATGGTCTTGACCTGCCACCTCGGTGGCCGCGAGTTCGATTCTCGGCCATTCCATTGGGGTGTGAGAGATGTGTATTTCTGGTAATAGGATTTCACTCTCGACGTCGTTCGGAAGTCACGTCAAGCCGTTGGTCCCGTTGCTGAATAAACCACTGGTTCCATGCAACGTAAAAACACCATACAAACAAATAAGATGAATTATGTCATTAATTCTTGTAATCAGACGCCACTTACATCAATTGATGAAAAGCTCTATGAACTAATTTATCATCAATTTTCTATAATCATCCAGACCATATACTTCTTAGGTTATTGCTATAATAATTGTTGTACCATACCTAAAACGCTAATACTCCTGAAAGACTTAACAGAAGTCAGTCACAGAATAATTTCCAGACTGGCCACAAAATGCTACTGAATTCTAGCTCACAAAAGTAGGCCGAATCATGACGCAATCGTTGCTCTCGGTAGAAAATGATTATTATCCATCAAAGCACAAGACGGAGTATAGGCTCGCGCTGTTCCCTTCCTCGAGTTAATTGCACAAGAAAACCAGTTCATAACGTCATTATGTTGCAAACTCTCTAAGGAGAGTGCTTGAACCTTCAAGGAGGATACAATCCGTCCTACAAAGGGTTGAAATCTCCTTCCACATAAGAAGGGGCTTCACTCGTTGAATTAGCTGAAAATGTATCAGTTTAAGACTAGACCACAACTAGTAGCTCATATAAGCAATAATGGATATCAAGACAGCGATGCAGAACACAGATTTTGAAGATTAGAAAACCCCAATACAAAAACAGTGTCTAATGACAAGAACCTTCGAGAGGCAATTGCAGACTACCAGTAAGTGTGGTAAGGACCTCAAATGAAGTCCAAAACAATGTAAGAAATAATAAGTCAAATGGGTTTCCCCTCGTGACCCCTACAGAACAGTGGCACTCAGAATCTTCAGCCGTCTTAACCTGATGCTAAACTTGATAATGAGAACCAGTAGAGTTCCTCACAGGAAGGATGGTCTTCCTCCTCTTCTTCTTCAGCGTTGGCGATCAGGGACTTTGTCTCCCTCTAGTCCTCTTTCCCTTGATTTATCCCCGTCTCAACCTAATGCTAAACTAGATCATGAGAACCAGTAGAGTCCCTTTTTCTTCTCTCTCTTCAGCGTTGGCGATCAGGGTCTGTCTACTTCTAGAACCTCCTTCCCTTGATTCATCCCACTGAACATAAAGTGAACAAACCCGCTCTCTCTGCATGTCCAGAAAAACAGGGATTGGTTTTTTTGTTTTTATTCTTTCTAAAATTCGCCTATTTTGGCCATCCAACTAGATTTCCTTCCTTTACCAGTTAACACTGACAGGAAATTCATTGTTTCTAGAGACTGATGACATCATTTAATCATTCTCTGTGTGGACATCTGCAATATAGAAACCAAAAACGCAAGCCTGAAGACCTGAAGAGAATGAATTTACAAAATTACACAGACAACAGAAATCGGACACAGAGAACCAATATTTTATCGTCTCTTTATAACAGAAGCTTTATTAATTTCTAGAGGGAAACAAGTTTTTGCGTGCAAAATTAATTAGAAACTACACTACTTTTGGCAAGTAAATTGTCTTATTATCAGCAAGCAATGAAGCAAGGGCTGAGATCATTTTCTGCGACGAGGAATAAAGGAACGAGAAAATATCAACAATAATGAAGAAGGGAACAGCAAAACCCTCCAGCTAAAGATCTAACATTCCACGAGAGAGAGAGGAAGAGAGAGATAGAGAGAGATGAGAGAGAGAAGAGAGGAGAGATTAGAGGAGAGATTATTAGCAGTCGCCTCAAGTCAAGGTTTACTGTCACCGGCCATGAGCCAGTCAGACGCTTCGTTTTAGATTCTTTTGTTCATAATTTATTACAAAAGCAGTTCTACTGTAATATTTGAAGCATGCTGAAGAATAAAGTCTGAAACTTAAAACAGATGTTAGGGTTACTGATTAATTAAATGATTTCATCAGACTCTAGAAACTAAGAATTTCCTGTGAATGTTAACTATACTGTTTTTTTCCATCTGTCCATCCGACTGTGGTGGTCGCGCATGGTAACACTGCGTCCCGGGCTTTAAATAGTTATGATACGTGTTAGTTTTAGGTAAATAAAAGGATATCTGGGTGTACATTTGCAACTGAAAAGTGTTTTAAGAATTTACTGTATGCGAATTACACCGTTAATATTGGAAATAGGATATTATTTAAAGCCCGGAACGCAGTGTTACCATGCGCAAACACCACAGGCGGATGGACAGATGGAAAAAAACAGAGTATAGTAAAGGAAGGAAGTGAAAGAAACAAACAAAAAATTAAAATTTACTACTAATTAACCAAGGAGAACACTTCACTGTAAATATTTTTGTAACTGCATGCCTTTCTCTATTAGTGGGTTGTCTCCAGAAACTTAAAATTATGTCTCTGGCTACAATGCGCATGCATAGATTAACCACCAGCTATACCTCATTCACTGCCCAAGTAAAAAAACACAAAGTAATATTACTTTTTTTCAAAAACCTGGGCCAAGTATGGCCCAGATATGGGATTGATCTCTGGTTTCTCGCCTGGTAGGCTAGGTTTGTCATTGCTGAGCTGTGGGGACCGCAGCCCTGTTCAGTATCTGGATGGGTGACCAGCAGGCAGTCCCATGCAATCCAGATCGCTGCTGTCCAGAATTCCACATTATCCGACACACACAACCAGGCGACAAGTCCTTAAAGATATATGATATATATAGATTTAAAAAAAGGTTTGGAAAAACTGCCTTCAATGGTTGGCAATGCTGCATGGCCTCACGAAAAAGTTGGTAATACTGTTCACTCTCAACCCGACTAAGAAATGACTCCTACGCGCTGCTCTATGAGCAAGAGCCCTTACTGACATAAGGCCATCTCAACAACAACAGAAATGGTTTTGGGGGGCAAGGGAGACCTCGAGAAGTTAAGGAACAATGAGTACAGTAACATACACGCTCCTATACTTTTTTATTCATTTTTTTATGCTACAGACGCCAGATAACTCACATTCAATCAATCAATCAATTTTTATGCCACAGAGTTTTCGTTTATATTTTTGCTGTACTTTGTAATTTATTTTCTCAAACCAAAAGATAAATGCAATTATTTGTGTAAGGTTCGTGCACATGAACGCACTCATTCCATGGAGTCTGTGAGCTTGCTGCAACTTATTTAGTTTTTGTATTGCCCACTTATGAAATTCGCATTTTAAACATTTTTACAGTGATTAGATATGAAATATCAAGTGATAAAAAATTTTCTTGTGTACTGTTATGATGTGTCATAATTAAACTTGGGGTAAACTCAACTTGTGATGAATTATGGTGCAGTAAATCAAGTAAAACAAAAATGGCAACCCAAACCCACGTATTCACACACTCATTCAGTGGCATCAGGAAATTCCTGGATTTCGTCTAGTTCCATGTTTTTATGGTTATGATACAGTAATTCATATTTCAATAAATAATACATACAGCACCGAGATGCGGTGGAGAGAGAGAGAGAGAGAGAGAGAGAGAGAGAGAGAGAGAGAGAGAGAGAGAGAGAATAATACCTGGTAGTTTGTAATAGGGAAGATCTGGAAGTGAAATTGGAAAGATGGAGACAAGTACTGGAGGACAGAGGAATGAGAATAAGTAGATCCAAGACAGAATACATGTGTACCACCACTGAGGGGGATGATAGAGAAAGTATTCAGCTTGGTGGAGAGCAAATAAGGAGAGTTGATAAGTTTAAGTATTTGGGATCTTTTGTTAACGCTGGAGGAAGTATGGAAGAAGAAGTAAAACATCGGGTACAGGCAGGCTGGAACAACTGGAGAGCGGCCTCGGGAGTTCTTTGTGACAAAAGAGTGCCGTTTAGGTTAAAAGGAAAATTTCACAAGACGGTGGTAAGAACAGCAATGCTGTATGGTACGGAAACAGCAAGCATGAGAAAAGCAGAGCAGAAGAAGATGGATGTGGCAGAAATGAGAATGCTTAGGTGGATGTCTGGGGTAACAAGAGTGGATAGGATCAGAAATGACTACATAAGGGGGTCACTAAGGTGGTGGAAGTAACAAAGAAAGTGCCAGGAGGGGAGGCTGAGATGGTATGGACACCTGTTGAGGAGAGATGAGGACCACGCTGGGAGACATACTATGGGAGTGGAGGTGCAAGGAAGAAGAAAGAGAGGGAGACCAAGAAAGAGATGGAAGGACTGTGTGAGAGGAGATTTACATGAGAAGGGAATTGATGAGGCAGAAGTGCAAGATAGAAATAGATGGAAACGGCTCATCCGAAACGGCGACCCCATATAAAAATGGGAAAAAGCTGGGAAGAAGAAGAAGAAGAAGAAGAAGTTTGTAATAGGCTAGGCTTTCAAACAAAATTCCCAAACTTGCATTTTATATAACAATTCATGACCATCTCTCATAATCAACAATTACTTACCAAAGAACTGACATGAGCAACAATAGGTAGTCCACCTACCTACTGAACTGTCTTTTATGAGAAAGAAAAAGTAGGAATTGCATTTTTTTTTTCAAAGTGTATCTATGCGGTAACTTATATTACAAAATATGGGGCGGGGGGAAGTTAGATAATCGCTTTTGACATAAAGTTTACAGTTTAAAGTGTGATTATTGTTGTTTATAAGCATATGAGTATTGACAATCATGCGGTATTGACAAGGTTACATGAGGAAGTGTACGGAGTTTCTCGTGAACGCCCCTGGATTTACCTTTTATTCACCATCATCCAGATTTTGCTATTATACGATATATATATATATATATATATATATATATATATATATATATATATATATATATATATATATATATATATATATTGTGACAAAGTGCCAAGTATCTGGTTGCTACACTTACCATTCATTAATTGTTACCTCACAACAGCCAGACACCTGAACCCTCATTACAGGTATTAAACGACTGAATACTCTAAAGGCAACAGTGATCCCTTAACAACTTACCAGTATTGCAGAAAATCAGACTAAGTTCATCAAAACAGGTGTGAGGTAATCTTGTAAGTAATTAAATTAATCAAAGCGCATCACTCCATCAACAACTTTAAAAGTCTAAGTATTTCCCTGATTTCAAAAGTCTAAGTACTTCCCTGGTTCTAAGTCACTTCAAATAAATTGAAGGAAAACAATCAATTACCACTCTATGTTTCTACCTAAGCTCAATATAATCATATATAAATATACTGGTTAGAAATAAAATACTTAAAAAAATTTTAAGTACAAAAATTTATTATTAAACTCAAAATTATAAGTAAAATTCACAATATCAGGGAAAATTACTGTTACTTGAAAACAAAGTAAAGTTCAATTAATTCTTGAATCAATTAAGTAAAATTAAATCAAAATTAATTTATCACAAAATTCAAGAAAATTAATTCAATCAAAATTCAAAAGTGTTAGGCAATAATTGAAATTTGGAAATTAATTCACAAGTGCTAAACAACAATAAAACTTGAAAAGAATTCTAAGTAAATGCAAATTAATTTACAAGTGTTAAATTCAACTAAATGTGCAACGATTAAGCAATGAAAATAACTAAGTTAATTGAATTGTGAATGGAAATGAAAACACAGAAAAATGTGGAAAATACCAAAATTGTAAAAAGTATTAATCACACAGAATATCAAATAAAAAGACGCACTTCAATAAGAAAATGAATAAATGCACAAAACATAAAAATCACTTCAAATGAAACAAACACAAAACACAAAAATTTGCAATGTATAAAAATGTAAATAGTTTCTCTCAAACCATAGTAACTATTACTTATTAGTTCTCTAAACCATCTTAACCAATAGTTATTAATTTCTTACCAAACCATCATAACCATTAGAAATTAATTACAACTAATAAAAATATGACACACTTTACCTTCTTGGTATACCAATTTTCTTTCTTTGCTGCAGCTTGTTCAAAAATTCACCACAATTCACAAAAATAGCCGCTGTTACACACAATGATTGTTCAGATTCCACAAAAAGCACTAAATAACTCAAAGTGAACTCTAAGAAATATCAAATCTGAAATCTACAAGTTACGAGTGACTATTTTACGTTACGTTAATATCAATTATGGCGAGGCAGAGAGAGAGAGAGAGACAGAGAGAGAGAGGGAGATGTCTGAATGGAACGCGGTTCTAAGATGCAAATGAAAAACTCTTCCTTACAAAAGCTGGACAGTGGAGATGACACAAAACGTTTTGGGCAATAAGTCCCTATCAGATGTGATGACAGAATTCCCAAAACACAAGGAAGACCTCGAGGTCTCTAATCAAACCTATTGACAGGTTTTGAAAAACAACTCTAGCTTTGAATGGACAAAGATAATCTCTCTCTTTCTTTACTACGTTATATATTCTTTTTACATTATGTTATGCGAAATCTGAACACCCATTTTAAGCATCCTATCTCTAAGATATCTAGGAATCTGAAAAAATGTTGCCAAAATCCTCTACATAATATTCTATGCAGTCAAAGAGGGGAGGGATATATGCGTTTTGAAAGTAGAAATATATAATATATATATATATATATATATATATATATATATATATATATATATATATATATATATATATGTATATATATATATATATATATATATATTATATATATATATATATATACATATATATATATATATATATATATATATATATATATATATATATATATATATATATATATATATATATATATATATATATATATATATATATATATATATATATATATATATATATATATATATATATATATATATATATATATATATATATATATATATATATATATATATATTATATATATAATGGGGGGAGTATCCCCCCAGTTACATATATATATATATATATATATATATATATATATATATAATCTATATATATATATATATATATATATATATATATATATGTATAAATACACACACACATACACATATATATATATATACATATGCATATACATACATGTATACATATATATATATATGTGTGTGCATGTGTTTGATTTCAAATCACGAAGAAATAACAAAAAAACGTGATAATTATACGAACAACGTTACAGCCACGAAGGAAACTTGAAACACTGGAGATGCTAAGTACTTTCGTCTTATTACCAAGACATGTTGCTGTGAACATGTCATGGTAATGAAACAAAAGTATACTTAGCATCTGCAGTGTTTCAATTTTCCGTCGTGGCTGTAACTTTGTTTATATTATATATATATATATATATAATATATATATATATATATATATATATATATATATATATATTATATATATACATATATATATATATATATATATATATATATAATACATATATATATATATATATATATATATATATTATATAATATATATATATATATATATATTATACATATATATATATAATATTATATATATATTATATATTATATATATACATATATATATATATATATATATTATATATATATATATATATATATATTATATATATATATATATATATATATATATATATATTATATATATATATATATATATAAACAAAGTTACAGCCACGACGGAAAATTGAAACACTGCAGATGCTAAGTATACTTTTGTTTCATTACCATGACATGTTCACAGCAACATGTCTTGGTAATAAGACGAAAGTACTTAGCATCTCCAGTGTTTCAAGTTTCCTTCGTGGCTGTAACGTTGTATAATTATCACGTTTTTTTGTTATTTCTTCGTGATTTGAAATCAAACACATGCACACACACACATATATATATATATGTATACATGTATGTATATGCATATGTATATATATATATGTGTATGTGTGTGTGTGTATTTATACTATATATATATATATATATATATATATATATATATATATATATATATATATATATATATATATATATATATATATATATATATATATATATATATATATATATATATATATATATATATATATGTAACTGGGGGATTCTCCCCCCATTATTCAAAAGGTAAGTGTGGACACGAAACGGAAGGCAGACCCACACACCCCATTACTCATAACCTTTCTCTCTCTCTCTCTCGGCAATCCCTCTCTCTCTCTCTCTCTCCACCTCTTTCTCTCCATTCTAACAGGTAATGAAAATGAGAGAATTGCGTCATAACATTAACGTTTAGTAACAAGAATAAATAAATCAATCAATCAAGCAATCCAGTCTTACAGACTAACTCAAAAACAGTACAATGTCTACTCACCAAAAAAAGTCTACACCCCTCTGGGAATTCTTTGTCCCCCGGCATTCCAGATCCGTCTGTTTCAAAGATACAGAACACATCCCGGTAAGTGCACACAAGTTTAAAGACAAAGTTAATAAAATGGAACATCTTACAAGATATCAAACAAGCCATCCCTTTGGCTAAAGCACTTCAACACTTACCCAAACAACCGGACACTTAAACACTGTTAACAAAAAACTCCCCCGGCGAATGCCACGGCATCTTGCCTGTGACTTGAAGCCCTCTCAAAATCCCTCCCATAGGCTTGGGTATGACACTTTTAACAGAAAGAGGCGCACACGCACATACGAACACACAGTTCGCTAGCGCCTCACGGTTCTAGCTGCATCCAGTTTCACAAAGGCACTTTGAGAAGAGTTCATAAACTGTCGTGCATTGACTTGTTGAACTAAGCATTTTTATCTCACGCCACCCCTAGAATCTCATTCATCAGCTACTCTCAGGTCGTTACTCCTGCACTGTTCTCCACATTCCATAGGTCACAGGGAACGCATGGACAATATATTATTAATAAAAAACCCTAGGCCTTACAGATAGCTCGGCCACCTTATATGCTAGCCCCCGCCTAGCAAAATTGCTTATAACACAAAACACTGGCCGGCTTAAAACAAAATATAAGTAAAACTGCACGTCTCTGGCATTATAAAATAAAGTCTTATCACGCTTTATCTCCCAATAACACAAGACGCATTTTCTCTCATATTTTCAGCATTAGGATTCTTGAATATCCCTCTTCGCTTGTCTGCAAGTAGCTGAACAGACAGTAGACTGTAGCTAACTGTAGGAAGACGGAATGCCTCCCTCATCGTAGAAGACTTCTCACGGCTTCTGCAGATCCCCAAAAAACACGCTGTAGAATTCTCGCGATCACCCACGTGGAAATTCTTGTAATCACCCTGGACAACAAGGCAGCAACCTCACGGCTGGTGGACGTCTTGCTGGAGTCGGGAAACAACTTTTTTGGTGTTAGTATGTCAGTCAAGTCTTTGGTCAATCTAAGAAAATTAACCCAGACATACTACTTCTATCAAACAATGATCTCAAAAGGTCAGAAATACTAACTGAACATCTCCCAATTAACTCCCTTAATATGACTACTAAATCATAAGTCATTATCACAACTCTCAAAGGAAAAAAAAACATCAAGTTCTCCAACTCAATTCTCCAAACTCACACATCAGCACACACACAACTCAGAAATCACAGCAACACCACGGAATTCTGCACTCACATTTCAAACTCGAATGTGCTCACAAGAGAAAAAAAAAAGAAGAAAAGATAAAAATCGCAATGAGCCCAAGGAAAAAAAAGAATCTCGTAACACCCAGACCCAAAAATGTTCTCTCAAACTCTGATATTTGAACAACCCACAAAATCAGTAAAAATCTCCAACTTTTAACAGCAAAAACCCCTTTACTGCTCAATAATTAATCACAATGAGACTTAATGTCAAACTGCCTTTACTTAAGTAACAACCCTCGAAAAATTACATCTCCCGGCAAAATCAAATCTCCCGTCCAAAAAAGAAATGCTACTTAAGCTCAATCCCCAAATTATATCTCTCAAGGAAAAGGAAGAAAAATAATAAAAAAAAGGATAATCACAAGACGATTTCCCCAATCACAAAATACATAATACATGTATAATATGCATAACTCCCGCGTTTTTCCCAAGAAATGCTCCATGTAAAGTTATGGAATTTGCCAGAAAGCAAACTCTCACACACGTGCTTTCGTGAAATGCTATTGTCAACATTTCCAGATATTGCAAAAATTCTGATCTATCATCATCAGAGGAAAAAAGTCAGCACACGGCTCATCACATCGCTTGTCAGCAGAAAAATTTTTGTGCTGATGCTCTAACATCAGCACAAAAATTGTCTAGTCAGACACATAAGTTTGGAAACTAACGATTCTTTAGAAAAAAAAGGTCTAACTGACACATTTCACAGAATTAACTCCAGGATATGACTAATGTGTTCAAAAATTTGTCTCAAAGACTTATTCTCTCAACATTATATGCCTCAAATTATATTTCTCCAAAAATAACACACTTGTGAACATAAAAAATGCACACACATCTCCATAGGACTCGTAATGCAGTAATGACAGTAGCCTCTAAATAGTCACGAAATCAAAAAAGAGAACCACAGAAATCTTCTCCTTGCTCAAAAAAACTCCATAACCACAAAAAAAAGGGTCACCCGCCAAAGATTAATTCCAACTCCATATATTTCACCATATTAATAATAACACCACTCTGGTTATAAAATATTTCCTCCATTTGGTTAATAACCAACCCCCTTATATTATTCTCTTATTTCTCCAATAGCCACATGTCAGTAAAAAAAACACCACTCCAAGAATAGAGAATAATCACCTCTATTTCGGCAAATACAAAATATTTACCTCTATTTCCCCAATACTCCATGTGGAACAAAACAAGGCTCCAAAAAATATATATCTCCAAAAAGGAATATCAAAAAATGAAATCCCATCTCCAAAAAAATGTGCACTTAAGGCAACTAACTCACATACTCACAAATATTGCCCCATAATCTCCAAATATGTGTCTCCATTTGCAACAAAGATGGCTGCAAAATAATTGCACTAAACATAGCTCTCATCACATTATTGGCAAATATTAAAAATGGCCAAAAATATATCTCCCATATATTATATCTCAAAATATAACTCCAAAATAATATATACCTCCAATTATAACTCCAAATATATCTCAATTATCTCTCCAATTCTCCAAAGAATAACTCCATGTTATAGTCAAAAACTATAAAAACTCTCTCCATTTAGCATAACTGCTAAAAAAAGGGCAAAAACTCGGCAAATAAAACTGTCTAGAAAATTCTAGAAAAAATCACCAATGTGCCACAAGTCATTATAACAGAACTCCAAATTCACAGTGTCTTAGCCAAGACTTCTCCATATGCACTACGACATAAGCCACTAGAAAACTTAACCAAGTTTCCTATCTCTCACAAAGTTGTCACAAATACAACAAGGGTATTGTGCAAGAAAACTCACAATTTCTGGAACATAAATATCCAGAGAAAAAATGTAGTGCCATTACGTATGCATTCAAAACATGCAAAAAATTCTCCCATATATTTCTCTATAGCATCAAATAGCTGAAACACAAACACGTTCCCGAACAATGACTCTAAGTCATGAACTGAGATATTAAAAAATATTCACACCAACTGGAGAGAAAAAATAAATTCAAATTCACCCTTGGTAAAAAAAACTTGTGTCAGCGATGGCTAATTTTCAAAAAAGGAGAAAAGGAAAATCAACGGCACTGTTAACTATCTCCCATAACTCACCAGATGTCAAGCAATTATCTGCTGAACTCATAAAAAAAAAAAAAAACTAAAATGTGTTGTTAGTTCCTCCCATATTCAAAAAAGATTTCACCTCCCTTGATAGCATTACGATACCCACGTATTAGTATAAAAAATATCAGTATCAGAAATATCATTATCACAAAATCACCAAAAAAATTGCTATCATCAAAATCATCAGTATCAGTACAAAAAATATCACCAATGTTAATGCTTGTCCATTCTCCAAAAATTCAGCAAAAGTTCAGTAAGATTCCACACAATTCACCAAGATTCAATCAGATTCATCAAGATTCAGCAAAACTCATCCCCATGAATCACTGAAATATTCTCCAAAGTTACAAGAACTCAACAAATAATTAACACAAGACTTCTCCCATTAATTCATTGTAATAATTCTCTTTGAATAATTATCTGTAATAATTATCAACTAAACTCCCATGAAATATCTCAAAACTCTCTCGCAAAACAAGTCTCCCGTAATGATAATTATACTTAAGCCACCCTCCCGTGACACATCTCAAGTATAATAATTATTAATAATAACAATAATAATAACTCTTCATAGCAAAAATTCTCTTGCAAAGATCTCAAGTAAGGGTGAAATTCAGATAGCATACACTAGTATTGCTGAATCCTATGACATATAATTTCTCCAGCATGCAACACCATGACATAACACCATTGCCACACAACACAGATACAACACCAATCATCGGCATTTCAAAGTAATTTCTCCAACACAATAAAAAAATAATCTGTGTATCCCCCTTATATTTGTGTCTTCCAAGGTACAAAAAAATATATAACACATCCCGTGCATGTTAACTACTTTTCCCCTCATTCACGGAAAAGAAAAATCTCTTTTTATTTCCTTTTTTCTTCCTCCAAGAGAGAAAAAAAAAATCTTTTCTTAAAAAAAGACTCTACGGGCATTTCACTTCATCAACTAATCAATCAGCTGATATCTTAGCATCCAATGTCAAGGGCAAACCCATACCCCTACACAAAGAAAAAAAAAAGGAGTTCACCCCCAATGAGAAAAAAAAAGGTTTCTCCCCCCCTGAGAACAACCCCTCAGTCAAGCGACAGAACAGCCCGAGGCAGACCAGTAGTACCCCCATCTCCCCTTGAACAGTGTCTGAGGACCCCTTCCCAAGGTATACACTAGTGCCCTCCCCTGCACTATCTCTCGAGGGAGGCCAGTGGTACCCTCCATGCAACTATCCCCCCGAGGGATGCCAATACCCTCTCAATGCAACGCGCTTCTCTGCAGAAATGTGCTGAGCCCGTAAAATTGTGGCCGCTTATCTAAGCAGTTCACATGCATAAATACATCTTAATACACTCTCATGTGTTTAAAACAAAGACAAATACGTCTATTACAAACACGTGCAAATAAAGAAAACACGTCACTATGGGGCAAAGACAAGAAAAATTGTTGACCTCTTGAACCAATCCCATAACCCTGAAATATTTAAACAAAAACCCTCTCCCTTTGATAAACAATAGTTTTTTAATACTCACCACTCCATAATGGGAACAAAAGGAACTCGAAATTCTCGTAAAACAAGTAAATCTCGTCGGCACAATACAAACGCGATCGGTGAAAACGCACCTAGCAACCGTCACTCATGAACTAGACTGAGTTGCTTGTCTCACGGCTCACGCCCTGAAGAATCTCGGTACAAGCAAATTTGATGACCCTAATAGAAATTTTCTTTCCTCATCCCCCCATCCCACGGATGGATATTTTCTCTACCCCTTTTTCACTTAGCAACCGAGATCTAACAATTTAACAATTTTCCACAATCCCTCAAAGCTTTGTCGTTCGAAAACTATCGCTAAGCCATAACCCCTTTTATTTTCTAACTGGCCACCCATCTCTACATTGGCGTTCCTAGGCATAGAAAAGAAAGAAAACTTTTATATCCCCTCTTAACCACCTGCCACCACTGTAACTGGGGGGATTCTCCCCCCATTATTCAAAAGGTAAGTGTGGACACGAAACGGAAGGCAGACCCACACACCCCATTACTCATAACCTTTCTCTCTCTCTCTCTCGGCAATCCCTCTCTCTCTCTCTCTCTCCACCTCTTTCTCTCCATTCTAACAGGTAATGAAAATGAGAGAGTTGCGTCATAACATTAACGTTTAGTAACAAGAATAAATAAATCAATCAATCAAGCAATCCAGTCTTACAGACTAACTCAAAAACAGTACAATGTCTACTCACCAAAAAAAGTCTACACCCCTCTGGGAATTCTTTGTCCCCCGGCATTCCAGATCCGTCTGTTTCAAAGATACAGAACACATCCCAGTAAGTACACACAAGTTTAAAGACAAAGTTAATAAAATGGAACATCTTACAAGACATCAAACAAGCCATCCCTTTGGCTAAAGCACTTCAACACTTACCCAAACAACCGGACACTTAAACACTGTTAACAAAAAACTCCCCCGGCAAATGCCACGGCATCTTGCCTGTGACTTGAAGCCCTCTCAAAATCCCTCCCATAGGCTTGGGTATGACACTTTTAACAGAAAGAGGCACACACGCACATACGAACACACAGTTCGCTAGCGCCTCACAGTTCTAGCTGCATCCAGTTTCACAAAGGCACTTTGAGAAGAGTTCATAAACTGTCGTGCATTGACTTGTTGAACTAAGCATTTTTATCTCACGCCACCCCTAGAATCTCATTCATCAGCTACTCTCAGGTCGTTACTCCTGCACTGTTCTCCACATTCCATAGGTAACAGGGAACGCATGGACAATATTATTATTAATCAAAAACCCTAGGCCTTGCATATATATATATATATATATATATATATATATATATATATATAATATATATATATATATATATATATAAATATATATATATATATATATATATATATATATATATTGTGACGAAGTGTCACGTATCTGGTTACTACACCTACCATTCATTAACTGTTACCTCACAAAAGCCAGACACCTGAACCCTCATCACAGGTACTAAACGACTGAATACTCTAAAGGCAACAGTGATCCCTTAACAACTTACCAGTATTGTATTAAAACAGACTAAGTTCATCAAAACAGGTGTGAGGTAATCTTGTAAGTAATTAAATTAATCAAAGCGCATCACTCCATCAACAACTTTAAAAGTCTAAGTATTGCCCTGGTTAGAAATGAAAACACTTATAAAATTTCATATACAAAATTTATTATTAATTAAAAATTTGTAAATGAAATTCACAATTGTAGGGAAAATTACTGTTACTTGAAAACAAAGTAAAGTTTAATTAAATCTTGAATCAATTAAGTAAAATTAAATCAAAATTAATTTATCACAAATTCAAGAAAATTAATTCAATCAAAATTCAAAAGTGTTAGGCAATAATTGAAAAGTGGAAATTAATTCACAA
>NC_087216.1:18015041-18090717 GCF_015104395.2 Macrobrachium nipponense | reverse complement strand
CCTCGTTTCTTCAGCGCCTACGACTGGAAAAGTGAAGGCCAGCGGGCGCCCTGAGTTCACATCAACTCCTCGAACTTTCCGTTGAAGGGGTCAAAGGTCACGAGATGAATCATGTTTCAGTGTCATATCTATTTCCAGGGCGTGACTTACTTAGCACTTCCATAGAATAAGGTATGAATTTAAGATGGGAGTAGTAAGTGGAAGAAAAAAATGATTTCCCTACAATATTTGTATGTGTGTATATATGTTTTAGTGTATATATATATATATATATATATATATATATATATATATATATATATATATATATATATACATGTATGATTATATATATATATATGAATATTCATACATACACATACACATATATATATATATATCTATATATATACATCTATGTATCTATCTATCTATCTATCTATCTATCTATATATATATATGTATATATATATATATATATATATATATATATATATATACATATATTTATATATAATATGTATTTACATCTAAATGCTACAGATAATTTCAGTACCTCTCTTATCTATCTTGATCGATCGATAGATACTTAGAATGATCTAGATAGATAGAATTAAATGTTTTGAAGGATGAATTAGTATAATAAACCTTCTTGTTTCGTCTACTTTGCGGTTTATTCATCAAACCTTTTAAGAATCGTAAAAATAATTTTCCAAATTCTGATTCAATCGTGATTTTTTCTTATGATTTAATTCGTGTTATTTCTTCTTGTATCTAATTTGTGTTATTTCTGATTTAATTCGTATTATTTCTTCTGATCTGATTCGTGTTATTTCTTCTGATTTAATCAGTGTTATTTTTTCTTATCTAATTCCTATCATTTCTTCTGATTTAATCAGCATTATTTCGTCTTATCTAATTCGTATTATGTCATCGTGTTCAATTCGCTTTATTTTTATTCAGTTTGAATGATTTTTTCTTATTTAATTAGTATTATTTCTCCTCATATGAATCGTATTATTTCTTCTTATTTGATTCATATATCTTATTTAATTCGCATTATAAATTCTTATCTATTTCGTATTAATTCTTTTTACATAATTCGTACTATTGTTTCTTATTTTATTAGTATTTTTTCTATTTAATTCGTATTATTTCTTCTTATTTAATTGGTGTTTCTTCTGATTAAATTCAAATGGTTTCTTCTTATTAATTTTGCAATTCTTATTTGATTCCTGTCTTTTCTTCTATTTAATTCGTATTATTTCTATGTATTTAAATTCGAATTATTTCCTCTTATTCAAATCGCATTTCTTATTTAATTCGTATTATCTCTTCTTATCTAATTCTCATTTCTTATTTAGTTCGTATTATTTCTTCATATTAAAATCTAAATTCGAATGATCACTTCTTATTTATTTTGCCTTTCTTATTTCAAATTCGTATCAGTTCTTCTTATTAAAATTCGAATTATTTCCTCTTATTTAATTCGCAATTCTTATGCTTATCAAGTTCGTATCATTTCTTCGTATTTAACTCGTATTTCGTATTCAAATCGTATTGTTTCTTCTTATCTAATTTGTATCATTTCTTCTTATCAAAATCTTATTATTTCCTCTTATTAAAATCTTATTATTCCTTCTTATCAATATCTTATTATTTTTTCTTATCAAAATCTAATTGTTTCTTATAAAAAAAACTTGCCAAAATCTTATTATTTCTTCTTATAAAAAAATCTTGTCAAAATATTATTATTTCTTCTTATCAAAATCTTATTATTCCTTTTTATCAAAATCATATATTATTTCTTCATATAAAAAAAAATCTTATCAAAATCTTATTATTTCTTTTTATAAAAAAAATCTTATCAAAATCTTATTATTTCTTCGTATCCTTCTCTCCTTTCTTCCGAATCATCCGTCATCCGCCCTCCATCATCCGTCCGCCGCCGATCTCTTCCGTTCGCCGGGAGCCGTATCTGTGGCAAAGCCGTTTCCGATTCGTTGCCTAGATACTACGGAAACGGCGAAATGGCGTCTCCTTCTCTATTTTTATCCTGCGACGTGGTAATTACTTTGATCAAAGGGAGAGGAGTACCTTTTTTCTTTTTTTTTATTTCCGGTGTTCCGTAGGTGTCAGTTTTTTTTTTATTTTTGCTTATACACTGGCGGCCACTTTGAGCTGTTTGGTAAGCTATTCGGTGACGCTGATTGGCTGTTTTTTTTTTTTTTTTTTTTTTTTTTGCTGTGAAACCTGGGGTAGCAATGACTGTGGTTATCGAAGTGGGAGAGATCTTTTTTTTTTCTTCTTTTTGGTCGTAGATGACTGATATCAAAGATAAAAATTTGAAATAACGTCTAAAGTTCAAAGGAATATTTGTCCATAGTATGTATATACTATGCAAACAGTCTCGCTACTCAAATACATAAAATTGTCGTGAATGATCAATAACAAGGCGTGATCCGACCTCTGGCTTACTCGGAGCATGTGCTAAAATCTACAGTCAAATAGCGTGTTGTTTCAACAACGAAAATTGAAATAAATACGCTATATTTTATTAGAAATATTTGTTCTATACTGTTCAACAAGCACATTACCTATTTTTTACATTTCCATTCTAAAAAATAAATCATAAATATCCTACACTAAAATTTCTGTAGTTTTAACTCAACGCGAAACACCTTTTTCAGACCTTTATAGGCTCTTCCATAGACCTTTCCTACCCCCCCAATCAACTAGAACAACAACAGCAACAACAACAACAACAATATCAACTAAGTAGTTTGTAGGCTTACTCCCTGAGTAAACAGAAATGATTAACAATGAATTACTTATTGTTATGATGACCTGAAAATTAAATTTAAAATAATATTCCTCCTGGAAATGAGGTAGCTACCTTCCTCATCAAGGCACATTTTCATCAACACTATCTGCAGTACCGATAATGGTAAAATATCTTACTATTTTTACTTTTTATAATGCTATTGATGATATATCAATTTATTACCACTACTACATCTACTACTTTCGCTAACAATAATTTTAATAAAAATTATGATAATATTTACCATTATTGTTGTTATTAATACCCAAAGACCTGACACAATATGCATGGAAAATAGGTGTAGCAATTGGCAGATAATAATAATAATAATAATAATAATAATAATAATAATAATAATAATAATAATAATAATAATGATACAGAGGGTGGCTTGTGAATATGACATCTTTTTTCGTGTATAGCAATTGGCAGTTAATAATAATAATAATAATAATAATAATAATAATAATAATAATAATAATAATAATACAGAATGTGACTTGTGATCGTAGCATCCATTTTCGAGTATTTTCTTCAATTTATTCCAGTTTTAAACGCAGATTTATAAAATGCTAAGGATTAGTCCATATGGTAAAAAGCTGATGCGTGTTCAGTAAACTAACAATTATGAAAATTCATGTTAATTCTGATGAAAAAATGGATTAGATGAAAAATCATATCAGATTCTGAGGGTAAATTAGATCCGAATCTTATGGAAAATTATATTAGAATTCTGATGCTCACCAGTAAATGCCTTGAGGTATTCACTGATTCGTATATCCGTTATTCAGAAATAATTCAATGCATTCTTACAAACAATGGAGGCCAATCAAGTCTAGGAAATTATCCCGAAAGAAATTTTTCTCGTCTCTACAAAAAAAAAAAAAAAAAAAAAAAAAGTCCACGAAAATGCATCACTGATCAGCCTTCATGGGGAATTCACAACTCCTTACGCCCAGCTAAGGATTTCTGATTACCTCATTAATATGAAAATGGAGAAGTGAGCTCATTAACAACGTCCACATCCGAATTTCCCTGGTCTCGAGGCCCATCCCATTTTTAAGAAACCGAGGCAACCAGAAGAATGTCGGAGATGCAGAGGAAACTGAGGCTGCTTTTTGGAATCAGGCAGTTTATAATTAGACACCCATTCATAAATTTTTCGAGTACTCCTCTTGTCATCCGTACTGACTACTAATACTATTACTACTACTGTAGTATTTCCATTCATAAATTTGCCTAGCACTTGCGATACTTCTCGATTCAAGGCCTGACCTAAAGCAGGAGCCTGGGCTGACATAAGGCTAACTTAAGAAAAAAAAAAAGCAAGGTTATAAACTGCTCTCGTTGCTATAAGAGGGACAATCGTCTGCAAGGTGGTTTCTATTGTCATTCTTTAAAAAAGAAAGAAAGAAAAAGAAGCACACCAAGGACATAGCCCTTAGGCACGCCGGAACCCAACGCAGACTCATAGCATGCCGTCGCTTGAAAGAAAACGAGTTGTTTATATAATTATTCACTGGAATATTTGAAATATTTTCACAAATATCAGCGGAGCGAAGGCAGAACTCAGCGGCATGCCATAGGTCCAAAACGTCCTTGGAACGACGGAAAGGGAAATATTGTTATTTCTTATGAAAATCCAGGTGTGAGAATTGTTGTTCATCTTACTGGTTCCAATATAATTGCGTTTAGTCACTGAAGCTCTTCAGAGAGGGATGAGATACGGAAATGCTACCTGGATATTGTCACTACCCATTCATCTTTAACAAAAAAGATGAAGAAAAAAAAATAAACTGAGATGGTCAGCATTTTCCATTCCTTCGTAAGCCAGACGGTCAAGAATGTTCTGTACATTGCTTATGAAACCAGTTCTTGCCTCTTCGCCAATTACTTATACATCAAACGCTTTAACCAGTTTTTCCAGTCTAAGAATAGACGCCAGCAGTGAAGACCAAATATTTCTACCATTCTAGGAGCAGAATAACTTTTCTAGATACCGGTCCGCTGGTATGTTGGTTAGTGTCGTGGCATGCCACTCAGATGATCGCGTTTCCCCCCAGGCCTATGAAAAATCAGTGGCTCTATATCATGATCAGTTACTGCTGCAGTGTGGGGTCTGATGTGGGAGTTTGAAACCAACATTCTATGGAAGCTTGAACTGAAAGTCAATGGACCCTTTGGGAGCTTGTTCCGAGTGAATAGGTTTCATCTATTGAAATTATGATAGTGATCGGCATTATTTTCTAACGAGGCATTAAAATAGACCAGTAGAAGCGGTTAATTTTCTGGAATATATTTGCGTTTTGCTGGACAAGCAAACTTTGTCCATGTTAGCGGCAGATTAAGTATAGCGTCCGTTCATCAAGGCACTGCTGTGCAAGCGCAAGCACTCGCAACTTGAATTCATCACCAACTTGAATTCATCACCGATATCGGTTGCATAGCGCCGAGTTTGTTAGAATATTGACAGCGGGCTAAAATTGCCGAAAGAGATACACACCGCCTTTGGTTTCGTCATCAGCGTCGACTAAAAAACACTGCATCAAGGCGTAGTTTTCTGTAGGTCTGCATATATACAGACATACATATATATATATATATATATATATATATATATATATATATATATATATATATATGTATATATATATATATATATATGTGTATATAATATATTATATATATATATATATATATATATATATATATATCCTTCGTCAATGGCTTGGAAATAAAGTCAAAACCGGTCAGGGCTACACCCCGCCTCCTTATTTTTCACGTGATTATGTGTGATAAATGAATCACGTGCTAAAGCGATTATGATATATATATATATATAATATATATATATATATATATATATATCTATATATATATATATATATATATATTATAATATATATATATATATATATATATATAACAAAGGGGTCTTCAGATTGTGGGTGGCTCCACAAACGAACGAAGCAACAATCACTACCACAGCCTTCATTGCAATTGCTGATGTAATACGGCCACGCAGCAGAAAACGATCCGTGCACAAGCGATGCGTAAGTGTGGTAGACTTCCGTGATAATAAACAGCTTACGCAAGCACATACTCAGAAAACCACTCAAAAAAAAAAAAGAAAAAAAAAAAGACGAAGAATATGTCATCTAGGTTGGTGAGCATTTCCGAACGTATCAAGTAGATAGAGCGGATTTTCCTTCATTGAAGAGAGAGAGAGAGAGAGAGAGAGAGAGAGAGAGAGAGAGAGAGAGAGAGAGAGAGAAATCGTCTGGATGAAACGGGGAAAGAGGAAAAAGTTTTGTTTTGTTGTCATAAGTTCCTAGATTTTGGCGTCACGGGCACATTACTTCCGCTTTGGCTATTTTTAGTTCTTTGACAAGAGGAAATGCTCGTAAGTGTGACACTTTTTTTGACGTAATGGTATAATTTTGATCGTTATTTTTAAAAATGATAATGGGAATAAAATGAATATCAATGGGGAGATTTCCTGCTTTTGTGAAATGTAAGTAGAGTTTACTTATGTGGCCGTAAAGGTTGGTTTTCCACTGAATTTAACGATTAATATTAAATTTTGAACACCGATGAATGAATATTCTGTATAGATATATGTAAATATATAAATATGTATATATATATATATATATATATATTATATATATATATACATATATAAATATAATATTCATTTATATATGTAAATGTATATAGACTATACACCGATATTATATACATATATATACATAAACAATATATATATAATAATATATATATATATATAAAATATATATTCTATATAATATATATATATATATATAGATACGATGGCATCAAAAGAAAAACTCCAAGAATGAGATCAGATCCACAGTGACGATAGATAGCTATCATCAATGATAAATAAATAAATGAATCAATAAATAAATAAATAGATAAAACAAAGGTGTGGTGTACAAACAACTTAAGTCATTCAAAGGAGTGCAGCGTGCATGAGCCCTAAATCTGATAGCTTCTGAGCCTCCCGTGAGAGGAATACAAATTCAATCCACACTGGATTCAAGTCACAGCGAATTTAAATAAATTCAGAGAAATTCAGATAACGAAATATGATCTGGTGATGATGCTTTTAGGTGACAAGGAACAGAAGGGAAAAATGTCGGTGACTCAGACCCAAAAAGCAATGACTTCGGAAGCATAAACTAATTATTTGCTTGAGGCCATAGAGAGAGAGAGAGAGAGAGAGAGAGCTAACTAATTGTACGAAGAAATGGGTAATGAATTTCAACGTTACGAATTCGCAATAATTTGTAATAGAAAAGCAAACAAGGAGAGAGAGAGAGAGAGAGAGAGAGAGAGAGAGAGAGAGAGAGAGAGAGAGAGAACAAATTAACATTACGAAGAACTTGGGGGATTAATGTCTACGTTACGAAGACGTAATAAAAAAGTGAACGAGAGAGAGAGAGAGCAAACTAATTATACGAAGAACTCTGGGTAATGAATTTCAAAGTCACGGATGCGTAATTATAAAGCGTTCAAGGAGAGAGAGAGAGAGAGAGAGAGAGAGAGAGAGAACGTAGGTTAGCTTAATCCTTGTCATTAGAGGAAGCTTGTTAAAATGGAGACCAGGTTGGGAGATTGCGCAGACCATGCCAATCAATTTGAGGAATTCTACAATGACGGGTGACGCTGCCGTCCAGTCGGAACGGACCGGTTATGAAGTGTTCTGAGAGAGAGAGAGAGAGAGAGAGAGAGAGAGAGAGAAGGGGGGGGGGGGGGGGGGGGGGGTGGGGGGGGGGGGGGGGGGGGGGGGGGGGGGGGGGGGGGGGGACGAACAACTATCGAAATGGAACTTTGGAAAGAAAGTACCTTTACGTAAGTTTGTTCATTTCTTCGTTACGAAGCTGGCATAAATTGAGAGAAAGAGAGAGCAAGCTGATATCAATGTGGGAATATTTTGGGGGAAAAAATATCGGAATATTAGTGAATTTTTTCGTGGTAAATTGAGAGAGAGAGAGAGAGAGAGAGAGAGAGAGAGAGAGAGAGAGAGCATCGGAAACTTGAGGGAAAAAGCCGAGTATCTAAATTTTTTCTTCGTTACTAATACCTGTTAGATTAGCGGATACTTCCGGTTACACTGTTTCTTACCCCCTTACCGAAGGCTTCGGAATTTTATTCGTCCCTCCGTTTTTTCATCTGTATTAACAATCCTATCACGCCTGACCTACTTTGTAAGGTCATTGGGCCGCATAAGGTCATAAACTCTGCCCCGTTTATTTCCTGTTATTAATTAGTTCATAAATTTAACTTTATACTTAATTTCTCTTCTGTTTCACTCGTGATATTTAGTATTTAATACTTGTACCAATATGTTAGTATTATTTGATAAAACGTTAGTACCTAACATTTACAAAAATGATAGTAACTAAGACGATGTTATATTGCCAATATCAACATTATTTTCTCTTTAAATCGGGAAGCGATTATCTAATATATATATATATATATATATATATATATATATATATATATATATAGGATAGTTACCCTATAGATATATTAAATTGGCTAATATATTTATACATATGATTAAGTTAAAAAAAATAATGAATTATCTAAGAAATTGATCAACTATTTATCGAGTGTTCTAGCACTACCAATCTCTTAAGTCTAGTAGCGTAAGCCCGAGCTACAGTTCCAACGGTCAGATTGTGGTTCGTCCTCTTCATTTGCATATTTTCTTTCCCCTTCAGCCCAGCGGTTCTCTTTTGTATATATATATGGGTAACAGGTTTCCCCGAAATTGCTCAGCGCACCATAAAATGCCTTCCATGTGATAAAGTCTTGTAACCAAACGTCAGTCTCCAGACGAAGTCTGCTATGAGATTAATTTCATTAGACCTATTCAGTTTTTTTGTACATTTTTTTTTATTTTCGCTCAATTACGCATCACAAAACTCATTTCACTGGCACAGTTTATCTCTTTTCCTAGAGTATACGAAGGGGAATCCTTTTTACAGTAATAACAGTTCCAAAAGTATTTTTTTTCCCGCTTACGTGACCAGTGACGAGTTGTGTATTATGACGTCACGAGAGATGCGTCTAGACCCGGGAAGAAAAAGGAGCCAGTCATTTTTCCGCCGCGAATGACCGGGGGCATTTTTCTCCGTCTGGGTAATTACTCGGGTATCTGTTGACAAACATGCCCGTGTTCGAAGATTCCTCGAACTGCTGGCTATTGTACGCAAGGCACACAATCAGTTAATGGCATAAAAGAACCCTGCCAATGGTCAATTGTGACGTATGTAGCTCATGTGACAAGTTGCCAGCTGCAGCTGGCGTTTATTATAATTCTTATTTTCATTTTCGTTCTTTTATGACGAACATCCATTATCATGTGGTAACAATGTCTGAGTTGTACTCTGCTCGAAACTATATAATTTGAAAAGACATTACCACGAACGTCCGTCAAAGAAAAAATAACAATACTTTGAGCAATTTAATCGTCCCGAAGAATTCAGACGATATATGACAACTTCTGGAAGTTTATTATTAACAAAGAATGCTCCTCCGTATATTCATTCACTGAAGACATTCTGAAATCGACAGTGACTAAAAATGCTACAAACTAGAATCATACACCTGAGAACAAACGCTGAGAAAGATGCAAGGAATGCTGTTCAAATGACAAAAATCTCCTGGCAATTGTCGTAACCGTTCTCACTCCTCGGCCATCGCCGCAGGTGTCACTACGTAACAGGTTTTCCCATTTTTTGTTCCTTTTAAAGGCTTGAGGAATTAAAATACGCCCGGGGGGAGACGGGGAGGAGGGAGAATGATGTATGCCCGACACATAATTCATGCAGGAGCAGGTCTCACGGAGGTGCGGGATTGGTGGGGTTACGATTTGTCTACCCTTACCTGCACCATAGCATCGTATCTCCCGTTGCTCGTGGTAATGATGGCCATTCATATTTCTCCAAGCGTTCCATCTCTCTCTCTCTCTCTCTCTCTCTCTCTCTCTCTCTCTCTCTCTCTCTCTCTCTGTACCTTATCACCTGCCCTATCTGCATTCAGCTTTCACGAGATGTATAAGACGTTACGTACAAACGAACAAATCGAATTAGCGCTTCAATTAAACATTCTCTTTAGACCTAACCTATTAATTGTTTTTCTTCTGGCGTTACTGTTCCCAGGCGAATAGGCGTAGGTAACTGATTTCTTCTAGCCATAGTACTATACGATTACCAAAGAAAAAGGTAATAAGTTACTACACGGAGCGAATCGAGGGCTATATTTAGCTGTCTTGATCTACAGTATTACGTTTCGTGGTGTTGAAGGCGATGTAATACCAATACCGTTACTGACTCCGAGATTTGATTACATAAAAACGAAAATATGAGATTGTAAGATGTATCTCATATTAAGAAAAATAACTTACACTACGCATTATCTATTGAAAAATAATTTGCAAAGAGGACAGAAATATTCCTATTTATTTTACTTCAGTATGCTAAAAGAACCAATAGATTTGATTTTGCTTAAATATAAATAAAGAAAAAACATGTTTTTCGTTTAGAAATGGTTATGAAAATGATTGCTGTGAAGTTTGTCTCTGTCTCACCACTGTTAGTAAGTTTTTTAGTGTCGGTCTCTCTGTCTTTCTGTCTCTGTCTGTCTGTTGTCTGTCTCTGTCTCTGTCTCTCTCTTTCAGAGGCGCCAAGCTATCTCTCTGCCTCTACTTGCCTTTGCGTCTCTCGGTGACTGTAAGAGGTTGCAAGCGAATTTTTATTCTCTCTCCCTCTCTCTCTCTCTCTCTCTTTCTCTCTCTCAATTTCAACCAGAGATTTCTTACGTTAAAAAACTAGAAAGCAATAAATACGCAATAATCAAAGCCAGTATCATTCAAAACAAGCAGATATCATTACACATAGTACTACGGTTCTCGTCGAGCGTCCTGGATTCTATAGAGCGATGAGGAAATACTTGAACTGATTGAAAACAGAACTGAAGCCACGCCTCATTTATCAAGGAATCTTCTAACCAGATGGTTTGTGTTGTAGTTAGACTTAACGTCATTATATAAATGGGTAATTCAATGAGCATTGCAACTGGACATCATTACTAAAATCATTATCATCGTCATTATAACTATGATGACCTCAGGCAAGCTTGGCATTCAGCAGTCCACCTCCCCACCCACTTCCTTTCTCCTATCTGGCTGTCCAACTTTTTTAACTATGACTTCTTAGTGCAATTCTAGACCTCTTCTGCTGGCTGTTCAACCACTCTAACCCCTTTTCAATGTCTTGAGCGCTTGATGGCCGAAGGTGATATGCTTGGCAGTCTAAATTTCATATAATTGATTTTTCTTCTTTTCCTTAATGCCAGGGCTGGATTTGGTCACAGGATTGACTCAGTCCATGCCCATATGTGTTCAGTATCCGTCCTATAGTAGATACACATCAACCGTGCATCTGATTTCCAAGCCCGTCCTTTACGACGCTACTGATTGGCTGTTGATAAGCCAATCACAGGGCTGGAAACTCTTTCAGTCTCTCTCTCGAGAGTTCACACAGGCAGAATGTGTGGTCCACCTCTCCTGGGGGATACTTTTGAAAGACATCCCTCAGGAAAGGTGGAACATACAGCCTGCCTATGTGAACTCTCGAGAGAGACTGAGAGAGTTTCCAGCCCTGTGATTGGCTTATCAACAGCCAATCAGGAGCGTCGTAATGGGACTGGCCAAGACATCAGATGTACGGTTGATGTGAATTTATTACAGTATTGAGAAGACGAATAGATAATTTTGTTGAATAATCTTCCCCGGTCGAGTCTCAGGGTCCTGGCGGCTAAATTTAATGCTTGATGACCCTTCCCCTTACCCCCTCCCTTCCACAGCTGCCCCCCGCCCCTCCCTCCATCCCTCCCACACACATACACATACACACAAACGCACACACACTCACATACACAACCACTATCACGCATGCGCAATTGAAATTTAGTAAGTAACCCTCTAAAATTATCCCAAATTTTTAAGGATCCCTTCCCCCCCTTATCCACCAACCCACACACATACACACAAACACAAATACAGACACACACAAGCTACCCAGTCCCTATCATGCATACACAAATGAAATTTTATTAAATAAACCCACTAAAAAATATCGTACGGTTTTAGGGTCAACGCCACCCCCCCCCACCAAACCCCCGCATGATAGCAATGACCTCGAGAGAGAGAGAGAGAGAGAGAGAGAGAGAGAGAGGACCGAGTCGCCTCCGTTGTGTCCAATTACTTAATTCAAAGTTGTGTTTTGTTTATGGGTGGTCCTGTTGTGTACTTTCAGTGAAGCATTAAGAGGAGTTAGTTTATTTTTCTCCATTTTTCTGGTTCATTTTGGATATATATTTTTTTTGCATAGTTCTGGTACGATGGCCATTTGGCAATATAATAATAATAATAATAATAATAATAATAATAATAATAATAATAATAATAATAATAATAATTAATTGAAACACGCTGAGAACCATTAAATATTCGTATTACGGCTTTTCTCTTTGTATAGATAAAAACTGTCTATTATAACGTAATAATTATCAGTTTTTGGGGAAAAACTCTGCTTAAATAAAAAAATAAAATAGTGTACATACTTAAAACCCACTAAAACCTACTTATTGTTTTCATTGCGTTTTTTTTTTCAGGTAAAAACCTTATAATTATCAGTGTTTTTTTTTCGAAAACTCTGATTATTTGCTTTTCATAAGTAAACACTGTTCATGGTTTTTTTGTTCGAAAACTGATTATTTTGATTATATTCTTATCTCTTCTTTAATGTCCTAATCACGAAACGAATCCTTTTACGAAATGAATGAAAATCCGGGAGAGGAGAGCAAATGACGTCACGTCTCCTTTCAGGGTAAGTCAAGTCACCCTTCCCACTGACCTCATGAATGACCTGTCACAAGAGCTTTCCTATAGTTTCCCCAGCTTCTACGGCATTGACAAACTTTCACGCTATTTTGCAACTTTCTTCTAGGAAGCTTTTTTTTGTTATCACGGGGGGATGACGTAAAAGCGTTTTAATGAAGGTGGCCGAATCTCCTGTCATTCTGGTTGGGATAGCTTATAGCTACCTCTAAAGAGCACGGTGAGAGAGGAGGTGAGTCCCGATGAGGCCTGAATGCTGATGGAGTGAGTGAGTGAGTGTATGAGCGAAGATTCATGGGACACTTAACAATGTACTATATATATGATACATATATTTACATATGCATATACATATATATATACATATAAATAAAGGTTTTTTTGCCACGAAGGAAAAAATGAAAAAGCGAGATAGCCAAGTACTTTCGGTCCTGTTCGGACCCTTTGCTGAGGCAAACTAATATACATATATACATATGTATATTAGTATATTTCATATATATATATATATATATATATATATATATATATATGTAAATCTATTATTAATTCATATATATGTATATATATATTAACTGAATATACAAATATATTATTATAATATATATATATTAATACACACACACACACACACACATATATATATATATATATATATATATATATATATATATATATATATATATATATATTATATATATATAGATATATGGCCATAGATGCCAAGAACCAAGAAATAATTTCTATATTTAAAAGTCATACAATATTTTACTGGGAAATAAAAAAAAAGTTCCTTTACAACGATTATTCCAAAGAGTTACCGCGCCTTCATCTATATCAATTCTGGAGGCAAAGCACAATACAATATTCATTATAGCAATATAGAATTTGGTGCCCGTGACATCACCCATCAGCAGAATGGGTCATTGTTTACAGGACTGATCCAGATTGGTTGCTTCACTCTCTTTACCCTGTACGAGTTCGAATCCTGTCAGGAATGAGAGAATTTCCTCACTTACTTCCCCATGCGGATTCAAGGCTTTCACTTCTTAAGACCAAATTCCAATTGCGTGATGGGAATCAAGCGATCACCCATTACTATCTTCAAGCAATATTCTTTAAAAAAAAAATATTTTTTGCTTTTTGAGTGTACTCTCGCTCTCCCTCTAATGTGTCCCTATCATCACATTATAAAATATAGTTAGCTGGGATGTGGTTCATTGATGTAAAGCCTAAACTGGCGTTGGACAACGAAGGTCGCTTGCAATGATTACAGATAAACTGAACCACAAAAATTGACTCTGGGCCATGAAAACTTATTAATTTTTTTTACTCGTAAAATATTTCGATATGTATTACTGTCAATTCTCTCTCTCTCTCTCTCTTCAAGGAAGGACATTCAACTGTTTTTCTTTACGACTCTAAACAAACTTCGATAAATAACTAGTTACGTTTTTCGTTATTGATGAATTCTTGCACGAAACCTGAATCACTAGCGGATGTTGTCATTCGTTCCGGTGATTGGTTGAGAATTGGATATCATCCGCTGATGACGTAATCAACCCAGCACATTTTTTTTTCTGTCTGCCCTCAGATCTTCAAAACTACCTAGGCTAGAGGGCTGCAAATTGGTATGTTGATCATCCACCCTCCAGTCATCAAACATACCAAATTGCAGCCCTCTGGCCGCAGTAGTTTAAAAAAAAAAATCTTATTTAAGGTTAAAGTTACCCACAAACATACTTCTAGCAACGATATAGGATGGACCACCACCGGGACGTGGTTAAAGCTTCATGGACCGCAGCTCATGCAGCATTATACCGAGAGCACCGAAGGATACTAATGATCTGACATTTATATTAGGCTTATATTTGAATTTGTGATAAGATATGTACAGACGGCCAACAAAGAATTGGCGTAGTTTCTTAATTCATTGTTCGTTATGGAAATATTGCCATATGCAGGTGCCAGAATATTTACTTAACAATAAATCAAATTTCCTTTCAAAGGTTGCTATACATGAAATAAAGAACATTATGAACTTAGAATGAGTAGACTTATTCAACGTATTAAAGATAATTATTCTGCAAAGTAAGGAAAATTATACCGATGGGTCCACGATTTCTAATTTTATTTTCAACACTAGCTTCGTGACAGCATTCCTAAGATTTTGAAGTTGGCTTTGCTGCCGCTCGAGTCTTGACTCAACATATCGTACTGCACTGGGTGTTTTGTCCATTTCGTCTCCTACAGCCGATAATAATACATCAAGGCGTTAACATTCTTTGAAAACGATGTTTAGTTAAACTAATTTTGTCCTTTGACCAATAAAATAATTTGCATGACACGTTTAGTGGGCCTAAATTGGACTTATGATTTTCCCACATGATAAACCTAGGTCTATTTTCAGCAGCATACTCTCTCGGATACGTAATATTAATGAATATTTAAATCGACAATATATATATATATATATATATATATATATTACATGGGAAAACCGCCATGTATTTCATACGGTAAGCGTGGACACGAAACGGAAGGCAGACCCCCACACACAGGCTCTCTCTCTCTCTCTCTCTCTCTCTCTCTCTCTCTCTCCATTCTAACAGGTAATGAAAATGAGAGAGTTGCATCATAACATAACGTTTATTTACAATAACCAAATTAAGTCGATTAACTAAGTAATCCAGTCTTACAGACTAACTTAAAACAACTCATTGTCAAGTCACCCAAAAGGTCACACCTTTCCCTGGGAACTCTGTCCCACTGAAATCCAGAACCATCTGCCAAAGATACAGAACACATTCTGGTAAGTACACACACAAGTTTAAAGACAAAGTTAATAAAATGGAACATCTTACAAGATATCAAACAAGCCACCCCTTTGGCTAAAGTAAAGGTAACACTTACCCATTCCCAACCGGGCACTAAACACTATGTCAAAAAACTCCCCCCGGCGAATGCCACGGCATCTTTGCCTATGACTCGAAGCCCTCTGTCAAAATCCCTCCCATAGGCTTGGGTATGAACGCTTTTAACAGAAAGAGGCGCACACGCACATACGAACACACAGTTCGCTAGCGCCTCGCGGTTCTAGCTGCATCTAGTTTCACAAAGGCACTTTGGGAAGAGTTTCATAACTGTCGTACATTATTGGAACTGCCTGAACTAAAAGCACTTTTATCTCACGCCATCCCCTAGAAACTCATTGATCAGCTACCTCAGGTCGTTTACTCTGCACTGTCCTCCACATTCCACAGGTTACAGAGAAATGCACGAACAATATATAATTAATCAAACCCTATGTCTTACAGATGCTCGCGGCCTCGCACCTATATGCTAGCTCCCGCCTAGCAAAATTGCTTATACAATATAAAACATTGGCCGGCGCTTAAAACACAAAAATAAGTAAAACTGCACGTCTCTGGCATTATAAAATAATGTCTTATCACGCTTTAATCTCCAATAACACAAAACGCTTTTCTCTGATATTTTCTGCATTAGGATTCTTGAATATCCCTCTTCGCTTGTCTGCAAGTAGCTGAACAGACAGCAACAGGCTATAGCAGCTGTAGCAACTGTAGGAAGACGGAATGCCTCCCTCATCGTAGAAGACTCTCACGGCTTCTTGTAGATCCCCAAAAAAAAAACACGCTGTAGAATTCTCTCGATCACCCATCATGGAAAATACTTGTAATCACCATGGACAACATGGCAGCAAACCTCTCTTCACGGCTGGTGGACGTCTTGCTGGTGTCGGTGAACCTTTTTGGGCGTTAGTTATGTCAGTCAGGTCTTTGGTCAACTCTAAGAAAATTAACCCAAACATACTACTTCTATCAAACAACGATCTCAAAAAGGTCAGAAATACTAACTGAACGTCTCCCAATTAACTCCTTAAATATGACTACTAAAATGATAAGTCATTATCACAACTCTCTAAGAAAAAGAAACATCAAGTTCTCCAACTCAATTCTCCAAACTCGCACATCAGCACACACACAACTCAGAAATCACAGCAACTCCACGGAATTCTGCACTCACATTTCGAACTCGAATGTGCTCACAAAAAAAAAAAAGAAAAAATTCGTAACAAGCTCAAGAAAGAAAAGAATCACGTAACACCCAGACCCAAAAAATTTCTCGCAAGCTGATATTTAAACAACCCACAAAATCAGTAAAAACCTCCAACTTTTAACAGCAAAAACCCCTTTACTGCTCAATAATTAATCACAATGAGACTTAATGTCAAACTCCCATTTCGTAAATAGCAACCCTCGAAAAATCACACCTCCCGGTAAAATCAAATCTCCCGTCCAAAAAAGAAATGCAACTTAAGCTCAATCCCCAAATCATATCTCGCATAGGAAAAGGAAGAAAAATAATAAAAAAAAAGAATCACAAGTAGATTTCCCCAATCACAAAATACATAATACATGTATAATATGCATAACTCCCGCGTTTTCCCCAAGAAATGCTCCATGTAAAGTTATGGAATTTGCCAGAAAGCAAACTCTCACACATGCGCTTTCGTGAAATGCTATAGCCACATTTCCCAGATATTGCAAAAATTCTGATCTATCACCATCAGAGGAAAAGAATCAGCACACGCTCATCACATCGCTTGTCAGCAGAAAAATCGCCTGCGGACGCATGTTCAAACAACAGCACAAAAATTGTCTAGTCAGACACATAAGTTTGGAAACTCATGATTCTCAAGAAAAAAAAAACAAAAAAAAAAAAGGTCTAACTGACACATTTCACAGAATTAACTCCAGGATATGACTAATGTGTTCAAAAATTTGTCTCGAAGACTTATTCTCTCAACATGACTTTTTCCCAAATTATATTTCTCCAAGAATAACACACTTGTGAACATGAAAAATGCACACACATCTCCAAATAACTCGTAATGCAGTAATGCCACTTCTCTCTAAATAGACACGAAATCAAAAAAAAAAAGAGAACCTCGGAAATCTTCTCTTGACTCAAAAAAACTCCAATAACCACAAAAAAAAGGGTTACCCGCCCAAGATTAATTCCAACTCCATTATGAGACATCATATCAATAATAACCACACGGTTATAAAAAGTATATTTCCTCCATTGGTTAATAACCAACCCCCTTATATCATTCTCTTATTTCTCCAAAGCCACAGTCAGTAGAAAAAAAGACACCACTCCAGGAATAGAGAATAATCACCTCTATTTCGGCAAATACAAAATATTTACCTCTATTTCCACAATAACTCCATGTGGAACAAAACAAGGCTCCAAATAATATATCTCCAAAAAATGTGCACTCAAGGCATCTAACTCACATACTCACAAATATTGCCCCATAATCTCCAAATATGTGTCTCCATTTGCAACAAAGATGGCTGCAAAATAATTGAACTAAACATAGCTCATACCACTATTGGCAAATATCAAAAATGGCCAAAAATATACACTCCCATATATTATATCTCAATATAACTCCAAAATCCAAAATATATACCTCCAATTATCTCTCCAAATATAATATTCTCAATTATAACTCAATTATAACTCAATTATAACTCCAATTCTCCAGAGAATAAAACTCAATGTTATAGTAAAAACTATAAAACTCACTCCATTAGCATAACTGCTAAAAAAAGGGCAAAAACTCGGCAAATAAAACTGTCTAGAAATTCTAGAAAAAACCACCAATGTGCCATAAGTCATTATAACAGAAACTCCCAACTCACATGTCTAAGCAAAGACTTCCCCATATGCACTACGACATAAAGCCACTAGAAAACTTAAACCAAGTTTCCTATCTCTCACAAAGTTGTCACAAATACAACAAGGGTATTATGCAAGAAACTCACAATTTCTGGAACACAAATATCCAGAGAAAAAATGTAGTGCTAGTACCATTACGTGCATTCAAAAAATGCAAGAAATTCTCCCCTATATTACTCTATAGCATCAAATAGCTAAAAACACGAACACGTTCCCGAACAATGACTCTAAGTCATGAACTGAGATAATATTCACACTAAACTGGAGAGAAAAAACAAATTCAAATTCACCATGGTAAAAAAAACTTGTGTCAGCGATGGCTAATTTCAAAAAAGGAGAAAAGAAAAAAAATCAACGGCACCATTAACTATCTCCCGTAACTCATAGATGTCAAACAATTATCTGCTGAACTCATAAAAAACAAAAAAAAGAAAAAAAAACTAAAATAATGTGTTGTTAGTTCTTCCCATAATCACAAAAGATTTTCACCTCCCTTGATAGCATTAAAACACCCACGTATAGTATAAAAAAATCAGTATCAGAAATATCATTATCACAAAATCACCAAAAAAATTGCTATCATCAAAAATCATCAGTATCAGTACAAAAATTATCACCAAAGTTAATGCTTGTCCATTCTCCAAAAATTCAGCACAAAAAATTCAACAAGATTCCACACAATTCACCAAGATTCAGCCAGATTCATCAAGATTCAGCAAAACTCATCCCCGTGAATCACTGAAAATATTCTCCAAAGTTACAAGAACTCAACAATTAATTAACACAAGACTTCTCCCATTAATTCATCGTAATAATTCTCCTTGAATAATTATCTGCAATAATTATTGAAATATCTCCCATGAAATATCGTCAAAATCAAAATCTCTCGCAAAAACATCTCCCGTAATGATAATTATACTTAAGTAACCTCCCGTGACACATCTCAAGTATAATAATTATTAATAATAATAATAATAATAACTCTCCAAAGCAATAATTCTCAAGTAAGGGTGAAATTCAAAATAGCATACAACAGTAATGCTGAATCTTATGACATACGATTTCTCCAGCATGCAACACCATGACATAACACCATTGCCACACAACACAGATACAACACCAATCATCGGCATTTCAAAGTAATTTCTCCAACACAATAAAAAAAAAAATAATCTGTGTATATTTGTGTCTTTCAAGGCACAAAGAGAAACATATAACACATCCCGTGCATGTTAACTACTTTTCCCCTCATTTTCGTAAAAGAAAAAAAAAAATCTCTTATTTCCTTTTCTCTTCATCCAAGGGATGAGAAAAAAAAATCTCTTTCTTAAAAAAAACTCTACGGGCATTTCACTTCATCAACTAATCAACCAGCTGATATCTTAGCATCCAATGTCAAGGCCAAATCCATCTCCAACACTAAGAAAAAAAAAGGAAAAGGGGGAAGTTCACTCATACTGAGACAAAAAAATTTCTCCCCCTGAGAACAACCCCTCAGTCAAGGCGGCAGAACACTACCCCCGAGCCATGCCAGCAGTATCCCCCCATCTCGCAATACCCTCCCCTGCACTATCTCACGAGTGAGGCTAGTGGTACCCATGGCAACAACTACCCTCCCAAGGGATGCCCGTACACCCTCGCAATGCAAGGCGCCTCTCTGCAGAAATATGCGAGCCCTTAAAATTGTGGCGCTCTGTGTCACTAAGCCAAATCTGCTTATATAAGCACAGTTCCCATGCATAGAAAAATACACTCCTCCTATGTTTTAAAACAAAGACGAATGCATACGTCTAATTACAAACACGTGCCAATAAAGAAAAACACTTCACTATGGGGAAAGAAAAATTGTTTTGACCTCTTGAACCAATTCCATAACCCTGAAATATTTAAACAAAAACACCCCACTCCTTTCAAAACAATAGTTTAACACTCACCACTCCATAATGGGAGACAAAAGGAACTCGAAATTCTTCGTAAAAACGCGTAAATCTCGTCGGCACAATACACGCGACGGTGAGATGACCACTAGCAACAACTCACTTACAAAACTAGACCTGAGTTGCTTGTCTCACGACTCCCACCCTGAAGAATCTTGGTACGAGGCAAATTTGATGAACCCTAATAGAAAATCTTTCCTCGTCCCCCCATCTCACGGACGGACATTTTCTCTACCCCTTTTTTCTAACTGGCCAACCATCTCTACATTGGCGTTCCTAGGCATAAAAAAGCAAGAAAACCTTTTATATCCCCTCTTTACCGCTGACACCACTATTACATGGGGAAAACCGCCATGTATTTCATACGGTAAGCGTGGACACGAAACGGAAGGCAGACCCCCACACACAGGCTCTCTCTCTCCTCTCTCCTCTCTCTCTCTCCTCTCTCCATTCTAAAACAGGTTAATGAAAATGAGAGAGTTGCATCATAAACATAACGTTTATTTACAATAACCAAATTAAGTCGATTAACTAAGTAATCCAGTCCTTACAGACTAACTTAAAACCAAAAAAAACTCATTGTCAAGTCACCCAAAAGGTCACACCTCCCTGGGAACTCTGTCCCACTGAAATCCAGAACCATCTGCCAAAGATACAGAACACATTCTGGTAAGTACACACACAAGTTTAAAGACAAAGTTAATAAAATGGAACATCTTACAAGATATCAAACAAGCCACCCCTTTGGCTAAAGTAAAGGTAACACTTACCCATTCCCAACCGGGCACTAAACACTATGTCAAAAAACTCCCCCCGGCGAATGCCACGGCATCTTTGCCTATGACTCGAAGCCCTCTGTCAAAATCCCTCCCATAGGCTTGGGTATGAACGCTTTTAACAGAAAGAGGCGCACACGCACATACGAACACAGTTCGCTAGCGCCTCGCGGTTCTAGCTGCATCTAGTTTCACAAAGGCACTTTGGGAAGAGTTCATAAACTGTCGTACATTGACTTCCTGAACTAAGCACTTTTATCTCACGCCATCCCCTAGAAACTCATTGATCAGCTACCCTCAGGTCGTTACTCTGCACTGTCCTCCACATTCCACAGGTTACAGAGAATGCACGAACAATATATAATTAATCAAAACCCTATGTCTTACATATATATATATATATATATATATATATATATATATATATATATATATATTAATCTGCTTTATTTGACTATTCCCGTTATTCTTGTTTTATTAGCCGTGTTCACCTTTCTTCTTATCCTTTTAATAATTGCTTAACATAAATAACTCAGACCTAGCTATTCAAAGTCAAAAAGCAATCATAAAAAAATCAAACGAATATAATTCAGTCTATTTTTTATCGAATTCCTTGCAATCATCCTGTTTCATTTGGACACCTTGGAAAGCTGTGGGAGTCAAAACTGCGAACGACATTAAGAAAGGCTTACTTTCCTTAAAGCTTTCCTACGATGATCTTTCTGTAGCTATTAATTTCTTTTAAATAGAAATTAATTCAAATTAGTTTACATGTATAACTACTAGAACCTACTAACATAAGCATATTATAAGTAGCTGAAAGGATAAGAAATAGGAAAGGTGAGGTTCTCGTTTAAGTCTATTTCATGTTTTTTTTTTTTTTTTCCCAAGAAAAACCTTCTGCTAATCAAGGGTTGCTCTTTGACGGCTACAGGGTGTAACACGAGTGGTATGCACATATTTTGTGGAATGAAAGATAAAGTTTCTTTGAACAGAAAATATTTTATAAACATTGTATTTTAAGGCGTCCGTTGTCGGTGCGGGGACTTTTAAAATAACCGTTATCATTAGTGATGGTTTCACAAGGTGGAGTTCGCAGTGAGAAGTCGGATCTAGTGTTCTAACTTCTAGTCGCCTGAGATGTAGAAGAGAGCGGAGGTGGCGTATAGGAGTGATGGAAGGATTAGACCGATGTTAATAAAGTATCTCCCAATAAAATGTATTCTTTAGGTTTTGAAGAAAAAAAAAATGCATGCATCATTGAAACCGTTTCCTCCTATCCGTGGTATTCACTGGCCACCGATAAAAAAACAAAAACAAAAAGAGTAAGCCTAACTGAATCTCTCATCCATCAAAGATAGTTTGCTTATTCATTAGACAACTATTAAAGACTTCAAGTGTAGATTTAAAAATCTCTTCCTCTCCATTTAAAGTATTCATCAGACACCAGTCATAAGCGTAGAGCTAGTTATGATTCCTGGTTCAGCAATGTCGTGACGAGGCACTAGAATTCAAAGTTCACAAATGAATGTTGCTCAGCAACATTTTCACTACTGTATTGTCTTGCTCTCATGTGGTGCTTCGAGGTATTCCACCTCTAGGCCCATGTTCTAAACTTTGCCGTTCTTTAAAACAATTTTATTCATCTATGTATGATCTCTCCGGTTTATTAAGCTTTCTTGATATCTCTCCAACAGAAACTTGCACCGAATGCAGTGCAATAATTCTCTCGCTCATCGAATGATGTTTCTTTAGACCGATAAATGACACATTGACATTAGATACCCGTGCACATAACATCAAAGCAATAGAGTGAGGTAGCCTGGTTAACATTGTTAAGATATCGTTTTTTTTTCTTTTTTTTTAAATTTGATAGCATTTTGTGAGATTCCAATGTTTTCTGTAAAATTTAACAAATGGAATAGTTCAACTACCTTCAACTTAATATTGAAATGATCATTTAAGGACTATGTTTATGTGATACTACTAGTGATAGGTGCCTCCTATCTATTTGGTAATGTATATCTATGGTTGTGATATGACGTTTTTTTATCACTTCGTTTCGTCACGTCAATTTTGCTATATGGAAAATAGTTTTACACAATAACATAACATAATGTTCTAAAGATATCAGTGACTGTTTTTAACGTCATTACACATGATTTCTTCCATCTTTGAAAAGAAAAATAGATAAATAAGGCATGAATCGTGCGTCAGGCAGGTGAACGAAAAATTATGAAACTCTGCCACGAGTTTTTTGGCCGACAGTACATGATCTAAAGTACCTGGCTTATAGTAGATTTACATCAACCGTGCATTTGATGACTAGGCCAGTCCCTTACGACGCTCCTGATTGGCTGTTGATAAGCCAATCACAAGGCTGGAATCTCTCAGTCTCTCTCGAGAGTTCACATGGGTAGGATCTATGTTCCACCTCTCCTGGGGGGATACTTTTGAAAGACATATCCCTCAGGAGAGGTGGAACATACATCCTGCCTATGTGAACTCTCGAGAGAGACTGAGAGAGTTTTCAGCCGTGTGATTGGCTTATCAACAGCCAATCAGGAGTGTCGTATGGGACTAGCCTAGACATCAAATGCACGGTTGAAGTGAATCTACTAAAGTATGTTAGTTATTTGATTTATCTGAATGGTAAACGACAGAAAAGCCTGTTGATTAATTTTCAAATTTTCAATTCAACGCACAGATCAGTCATGACTCATTCGATCTAATTCCGGTGACATTCACCTTTAGTATGTGATACATAGATGCATACGTACATGGAGAGAGAGAGAGAGAGAGAGAGAGAGAGAGAGAGAGAATCAGTATCTCCGGTCGGATGGTTATTTAATTCACGGTTTTGATTCAGTCCTTGAAAAGAGAGAGAGAGAGAGAGAGAGAGAGAGAGAGAGAGAGAGGGGGGGGTGGACAGAGTTGGCCTGGGTTGGCGTAGGGGAGGGGGGGTGGTAGGAGAATGAGCGGGGAGGGCGTTGGGGTGGGACTAGGAAGAGAACCGTCTGTGGACAGCAGCCGACTGTCTTTTTTTTTTTTTTTTTTGTACTCCAGTCTCATCACAGCCTAACGAAGAAGTCCTTTAACAACGACATCTATTTATCTCTTAATGACTGACAAGAGAGAGAGAGAGAGAGAGAGAGAGAGAGAGAGAGAGTAATTAGCAGGGCGAGCAATTAGCGGCTTTCAATGCAGAATAATGTTTTTCTTGATGGCGACTCTGGTCGTCTGAATCACAGTTTCGTGAATGGGGAGGGGGGGGGGTGGGAGGGGGAGGAGGGGAGGGAATGTTTATCTTTTTCCTTCGATCCGACGTATCTGAATTGAAGTGGTTTGGCAGCCTGTGATGAGGAGATAATTTAGCCTGGTTTCGTATTTTTCGCCTTTTGTATCGAAGTCGTTTGAAGTTTTGCAGATACGTTGAAGTTTATTTTGTTGAAACGTGTTTGTGGTTGTGAGGTGATTGGTGAGGGGATGTTTATACACTAGGAATACTGAGTATATGTATGCATGTATGTATGCATATGTATTTATGTATTATGTATGCATGTATGAAATAAGAAAATTTGTTCATTGAACATTTAAGATATACGATATTATTATTATTATTATTATTATTATTATTATTATATTGATATTATTATTATTATTATTACTCGAAATATACACAGTCAAGCGGTATCAAGTACTTAATTACGCACCATTTATTTCATTCATAATGGGCTTCATATGAATAATTACAAAGGACAATATCTGATACTAAATTAAAGGAGCTTGATCCCTGCCCTAAAGATACCGAGGTTATCGTAAAGCTTCTTAAAGGTATATAGATAAGCTTAAAGTCCTTACTATAACGCACCGGTATCTCACAAAAGATTCACGAAAATGAAATAATGTCTAACTCTAAAAGGAAAATGATATGGAAAGTGTCACTTTCAAAACGCAGCTAAACGTGAGGTGCATTCGTGCATTGGTAGTCATGCAGCCAGACGTACGATTCTTATGTTTCTCAGTTAAGCAACCCAGACCCAGATATTCAGATCACTCAAGCTACGGAGGAGTCTTCTTTTCATTCACTTCTCAACGGGAACGAATAAGAGACAATTCGTTCAATCAAAGACCGCATCCTTACCACTCCTGCAGGACTTTCTCTCCTCTCCATCTCTCACCACAGACACTGTTTTCGTCTGCGTTCCGTATAGCCGCAGGGGGGAGTTCCCCAGGGCTTCGCAGCCCAACCCACGTCACACCCTCTCCGACCGCTTTCACGTGAGCTTGTGCTACATAATTTATCAGCCAATGATTTTCTACACCTGTTTTGTGGAGGGGGTCACATGACACCTGTCATTTCAAAGTTCAGTGGCTAGGCCTACTTCTTTTCCATCTACTGCTAAGGTCTGAAATTGCTTACTTGCTTCTGTATTTGATTTGATTTGAACTGATTTGTGAATGTTTGGCCTAATGCCTTGGCACTAGAACCGTTAGGTTATTCAGTACCACACTGGATTCCATATCTCTTGTACCATAATAGCTTATATTAGGCTGTCCTTTTCGTCGGCATTTTCATTATAGAGAAATAGAAAAAAAAATATGAGCGTAAACTTCTGGTAGATAATTAACAGGGCATAAAATTCAGACGTTAGAGAAACAATGAAGTTAATAATATTAAGTTGAGATACTGTCATCAAGTAGGATTTTTAACATTTTCATTTTTAACTTAACACCAAATGCCATATTGACCTTGGCATGACTTCAGCTGAACGCTTCAAATTCAAGAAACAAATGACAGCCCGTTTTCTGTTGATCAGATTTCGAGAAACAGAGTCGTTGCCTACTGCTGAATATTTCTCTAATCTCGAAACGCCCTAACAACGGTTCACATTTCCTCCCTCGCGGTTACTTAGCGCCCTATTTGTTATTACTCCCCGGAAAGGAAGGAAATAGTTTCGACGCTGTGGTATGTGAGTATATCCTCCATTTCTTTTCGTGGTTTCTTTGAAAGTAATTTGACTCCGGACCTTGACCGAGTATCCTTGCTGGGGGTATCACACCGTCACACGGTTAGTACTATACTATGAGAGCATCGTAGTGGGCATCACTACAGGGTGTGTGCAGAGTCCATTCGGCCTCCAGCTACACCCGCTTTTTAGCCTTCTTAACGTCCATTCCTTTTTCCTCTCTTCAATCTTCCCGTCTACGTACTCTGGCGTATTTCTTAGCGTAACTGTGGGGCTTTCTCCCAGCTCTATTTTCAGAGCCTTGCACTTCATCTCCGTTCATTTCTGAAGCCTTCATCTTGTCCAACCACTCCAACTGCCTCTTTTCGCTGTCTTAGCAAACTATGGATGGCCGAAAGAGCGGCAATGCTTGGCTTGATGACATGTCATTTCATCAAATTAAATCTCACGTAACCGTGCAGTACCTCTTGTTCTAAATTCCTGAAGGAAAGGACAATAAAAATTTAGTTGCTTGTTAACTAAGAAGCTAGTTTAGATCAACATTCAAAAAGGATATATATATATATATATATATATATATATATATATATATATATATATATATAATATAATATATATATATATATATATATATATATATATATATATATATCTTGAGAACGACCAACGGTGACTTAGTCACCGTCGCAAAAATTCCGTTTACAAACCTGCGCGAAGGATGTGCTATTTTTAACTCGACTTTGAATCACTTTGAACGGGGGACGTTTTTTGATACCGTTGTCTTTTATAGATATGAGCCATTTCCTTTGCAGCCGGCGAAAAACCTATTTTCGTCCTTATGTATAACGATGTAAGGTTTAGATTCAAATGAGGTGCGTCCCGCAACGGGTGCGGAAAGGCCAAAGGTTACAGGGTCCTGGATGCTGTAGACTAGTAGGTGCGTTATGGGACCAGAGAATGTTGATGGCTCTGCTGAGTAAGTTGGTTTTTATTTCAGTTCGTAGGTATGTTATCGCCAATATTTCTGCCATTGATAATAATGATCTTTTAACCTCTTTTTGGCGAACGATAATAATCACATTAAACTGCCTAAAATTCAGTTTTATTTTTGTCCTAGAACTAGAAGCCTTACTAATGGAACTCTTTATGTTCAGTCAGGAGGTGGCCGATTTAGTCTATTTCAAGTTTATGCTTTTCTTGAATAACTTTAAATTCTATAATATTGACGAAAAAGACGAATGATCTAGTTTTTGTAAGGTCATTTCACGAGCGAATTTTGAGTCAGGGTGTACTGAAGGCATTGCATAAGGTTGTTTGCAACGTCCATTTGGCCCCTAGCTGCGACCCTTTCGTCCTTTTTACTGTACCTCCATTCATATTGCCTTTCTTCCTTCTTACTATCCACTTAACAATTGTTTCTAGTGCAAATGCTTTGAGATTTTCCTCCTGTTACACGTTTTAGACATAACTACTCTCAATTTCCCTTTCAGCGCTGAATGACCACGTAGATCCCAGTGCTTGGCCGTTGGCCTAAACTCTAATCTGCTCCGTTCCATTCAAACGTCGTCTGAACAACCGACCTTCCTTTTAAAACTCTGACGTTTTCTCGAACTCCTTCATGGGATTACCCAGGACTCTTACTCATATATACCTGGTCTTGCCACAGACTAATGAAATTCACTGGACGGCGTCTAGTCGTCTGCAAATTGTCCTAAAATGCCAGGATATCCTCTCATTATCCCCCACCCCCCACCCCCACCACCAAACCACCCTGCTTCCAACTCCTACACCCAGATTAACCGCAGATCATTGAAATGAATTATTAGATGGCGCCTACTCGTCTACGAGTATTGTTAAATACCGGCGAAGCCTCGGTCTAATGTAGTATGTAGAGCCACTGCTTTGAGCTAGGTCTAGGATGGTTAATGGCAAATCAGGCTTGCATACGTGCAAGATCGTCCGTATTCGGTTTCCTCTTATGAAATTGGAGTTTTTGAGTCATTGGTCTTTTTCAAAGAAAGATTTGTTTGTCATCCTTTCCCCAAATACATGTCCTAGAGCTTGTCTTAGTGACCATATTAGGCATATGTATTTTCGTTTTTCCTATTTTAGGAAAAGAGTACAGTGGTGCTCAAATCTCATGCGACATGATTCTTTTTGTATCGTCCAGATTCTCAGCCTCAACGTGATGTTGCCAAGTAGTGTTATACTTTTTTTCTAATGTCATACATGTCGAAAAGTTTGTGAATTCCCAGCTAGCCCTATTTTCCTTATGGTTATATAAATATGATCCCTTTTATGCATTGGTATAATTTGTAATCTGTGTGATTTGAACTGATTTTCTTTTTTTACGCTGCTAAGTTCAAAGTGCGGTGTGATAAGGTTAGCTGGGCCATCAATGAAAGCACACTTTACATGCTCCTCGGACTGGTCAACATAACTACGTCTGCTGCAGTATGACAGTAGACCCAATAAGCTCAACAGTCATAACAACATTTTCAACGTAGGAATATGAATTAAAACAGGTTTTCTTTGAATGTTGAAGCTTTCGACTGTTTAAGCTGCCTGCATGTTGCAAAATGTTTTATAGGCCTAAAAAAAATAATCTAAGCCTTCTGAGATGTAATCGTATTAATAAAAGAAATTTATTTGTAGAGATTATCTGTTTTTTGACGAATACAATAAGAATATGAATTATGTGTTCTTTGAATGTTTAATGTTGAAGTTTTAGGCTACGTTTAAGCTGCCTATATGTTGCAAAATGATTTATAGGCCTAAAAGAATAATCTAAGCCTTATGAGATGTAATGTTACTAATGTTTCTATTTGTAGAGATTACCTGTTCTTTGAGGAATAAAAGATGATGATTTTGATTATATGGAGAAGATGGCTATTAAACGAAATATCCTAAGTATTAATATCAAGGCGTATGGAACACTTGTTTTTCAACTGGTTTAAAATATTATATTCTTAAAAGTCCTCCTCGCTTTTGGTGTAAAATTTATTCTTTCATAAGGTAACTTGAAGAACAAGAATGTGTTGATAACCTCATTTGCTTTCTGGCCAGAAATTGTTAATAGAGAGATGTAACTGTTAATTGTAAACTAAAGAAATCTAACACCTAGGCCTAGGAACAATATCTTGGCTTTGAAAAATGAATAATTGCATTGGCGAATATTTGCTAATGTGCCATAATTTTTTTTAAATATTTAAGAATTATAACAATTAATTATGTATAAAAATCCAAATATTCCTCTAACACATATAAAGTAAGTGTTTTCAAGATAATTGCATAGTCGCTACTCAGTGTAGACCTACTTATGTTACAACTGGGTGGTTGTTGCACCGACACTAATGATATGTCACACACGCTCCCCTCACACGTCGATATCGGTGGGCGCATTCTACTTTTGTATATACATATTTACATTTTTTTCAGCATTGACGTGTAAAAGCAATCAAATAGGACTATTTCAAATTTTATGTTGGCTTTGAAAGCATTATTAATGTTATGACAATTTTTTTTCGTTTTTTTCTTTTATCTATTTGAACTGATGCTTGATGACGACTTCATTTTGGTCAAATGCTTCAGCGATGTGTGAACGAAAGTTTTAAAAATGTTTCGAAAGAGTTTTTTCTGAAATTTGCAACAAGTTACATTTTCTTACAGTTTTGAAATATATGACAGATTTCACTCTTATGAAACATATTATGTCCATATTGTATGCAATAATCGCGTTTCCGCATTGAAATAATAGATAAATATGGAGCATGCTAGGTTGCCAGTTAGTGAATTTTGAACGAAATCCTATGGAGTCATGTCGCGTGAGATTTGAGCATCACTGTACATCAGCAATTCAGTTCACCAGTTATTTTTTTTAGAGATATGAGATGTTTACAAGTTTACGACAGGTAGTTGGTAATATAATCAATTTCTTGTAATTCTCTGTTTATTGCCATATTTACTCTTAGTTTGGACTTGAAGATGATTCGTTTCGTATTTGGCAAAGCTGAAATGTATGGAGACCGGAGGCTACCATAGGCCATCAAATTCAATTTTACGAGAAAGCAACTGCTGTCGATAGCAAGAAAAACCAAATGAGCAAAAGTTAAGTGGTGATAGAAGTTTACTCTCGACGTGGTTCTGAAGTCACGTAAAGCCGTTGGTCCCGTTGCTGAATAACCACTGGTTCCATGCAACGTAAAAACGTCATACAAACAAGCAAACAAAAGAGTTACGAGGTAGCCTACAGCGTCCGAACTGCACATTTTCTTTCGAGGTTACGTGTTCAACTGGTGACTAGACAGTTCTCTTTAATGCTGTACAATGACAATCAAGCGACGGAACTTACAAATTCTATATCTACTAGATACTGGAAAAATGTAACTGGAGATAACTGCAAAAAAAGTAACCCTATTCCATTCTATAGGCCTAGCGGAAGCTAGCGATCGGATACGGTTGCTCATCATGAGCTGAATGAACATTTTAAAAACGTTATAAGCACAATAGCTGTCGTCACGTTAACCTTCACATTTGAAACATGACGGACCGGTATCCGGAGAAACTACGGGTTAGCAAGAGATTGAGACTAGCGCCATTTAGACAATCTCTTGACAAACACTATTCACCCTTTCATTATTATTGTTATATTATATATTATTGGGCACAGTTTTCCGTGTCGAAAATTATGACAATGGTTGTAGGTCCACAATAATATAGCGTGTGAGTATATGGTCTTTAATGGATATGAAAAGCTTTCGAACCTTGTACAGTAAGTTCCAGAAGTGAAGCGACAAATTTCAGAATTGATCGTATTTCTTTAGAAACTCGTGGGGTTGCTAGTTAGTATATTTTACTCCAATTATTGTCATCCTCTTTATCTAACAATACGTATCAGTGATTAACTGTAAAAGCACTGAAAGTATTTCCCCAGTGAATGATCAATGTTTGTTCAATAATTGTTTATTAAAAAAAAAAAAAAAAACGAATTTCCCCATAGAAACATCTGTGGCTCTCAATGTGTGATATCAAGTGTTCACCAATGAGAGTGGGAGCAGGAACCGAGTGCATAAGCATTGGCCTAATATGATTTGCAAATTAACTTTCTACTTTTATAGCGTTATATCGAAAGTTATTATGATTTCTTTTGATAAAGCACAAAGAAGTTTAGTATCTGATTAAAAGAAATATAAATAAGACACAAGTTGGTGTAAAAAAGAAAAAAGAAAAAGAAATCCAAGTTATATGCGCGTTTAGCATTGGCTACGTGGTTAGACGTATTCAAGAATCAAGGAAATATATTTTCCAGCTTGTTAGTTAATAATTTCATCTAATTCCTCAATTGTGCAAATCTTTGCTTGTGGAATTGCGTTCAGGGTCGCACCAAACAATTATTTCGTAGGTTTCCACCCTTTTTTTCAGGTGCATAAGTGAGACTATTTTTGTTCAACGATCCGGAGTGTGGAATATGCTTGGCGAGCATTATTTTGATTCGAGTATCTCCTGTTATGCTCTCTCTCTCTCTCTCTCTCTCTCTCTCTCTCTCTCTCTCAGGACCTTTTTATCTAGCCAGGAATAACCAGAGGCCTGTTTTAAGAATCAAGCACTAGGCCTATTGGTCATGCTCGGGTGCTTCTATATATATATATACGTATATAATTATATATATATATATATATATATCATATATATATATATATATATATATATATATATATATGTGTGTGTGTGTGTTGTGTGTGTGTGTGTGTGTGTGTGTATCCGCAAAAAAAATCATAAATTTATGTTATATAATAATGCTTGACTGAATCGAACTGATTACTGGTTGCCCGTGGAAATATGAATTTGGGTGATATCACTCCCTTATGATACGCCCACTTACGCACATTCAGTCTTAAATTTCATGGTTGGAATGATTAGAAGATTTGATAAAAGGTTTAAAGGGTTTTTTGAAGTGAAAAAGGTGGAGTTAGGTTTGTGGGTATAGGTAGAGGTAGAGGGTGAGGCGGGGTTGTTGGGGTCTATTGTCTCCTTACTTAACCAGGTGGTGATTTTAGGGTGTTCTGGTTGCTTGCGACCGTCTTTCTTATTATTTTTTATTTAGCGAGTCTGTTTCCTGGGTGCAAGGACAGGTCCTGGTGTCGGTCCTAATGGTTCTACTTTTCCCTAAATAACAGACAGTGGTCCTGCATTGTAAGCCTTGCTATGCCCGGAACTAGGCCTAGTCACCTGAAGGTAGCACCAGCAGTTAAAGCCTTTCTCGAAGATGGTATTTTATGCTCGGACATAGAAGATAAAAGCAGAACTACCAACCACACCCAACTTCTCTATTGAATCTAGGTGCATTCGTGGTTGATTATGTTTAATGTCGCGGAGATTTTCCTTTTACATGCTATTGATACTTGCATGGTTTTATGCATCTTCGCTAAAATAATTGATAATACACTATAATATTAAAGGTTTGTTTCCACATTGCTCGAAATATACATTGGTAACGTTGGTACTTCTGTGTTGAACGAGAATTTCAAATTGTTTCGTTTCTATAGTTTGAAGTAATTACTATACTTTAAAATAATAACTATTACAGTAATTTTTTCTAAGAATTGTTATAAATATCATAGATTTGATATTTGTGCATCATATGTTAGCTTTATTTTGCTTGATAGAGCTTTCACTGTAGAAAAAAAAAAAAAAAATTTCAGCTAAGAGTTGTAGTTGCCGGTTAGAGAATTTCGAACGAAATCCTCTGAAAATTGTCGCTTCAGTTTTGGAACTTACTGTACAAGGTTCGAAAGCTTTTTATATCCATTAAAGACCATATACTCACACGCTATATTATTATTATTATTATTATTATTATTATTATTATTATTATTATTATTCAGAATGTAAAACCTATCAAATGGGACAAGCTCACCAAAGGAGCCACTGGCTTGAAATTCAAACTCTAAAGAATTGAGTGACGGTAACGGGAAATGCATCAAGAAGAAATCCCACCAATAATTCTTAAAAATGAAGATACTAAACTAATAAATTAATGAAAAGATGAAAATGTACTAAAATCCAAGGAGAATATTATTAGGGTAGCGATGCATTGAATTTTTGCTTGAACTACTGAAGTTCTAGTTGCGACATTCTCTGGGAGGTTGTTCCACAGTCCAACGGTGTAAGGAATGATGGTTGATCAGTGCTGCCAACTGCACAGAATTCGATACTTTGCAAGAATCATCCTTCTCGAAGTTGGCGATACGTTTTTCCTTTGTTTATCGTGTTTTAATCTATTAAAAGTGAATAAGACACATTTTAACATGCTTCATCATTATTACGAAAAACAAAAAAGTTTGGAAAACCTTAGTCACAGTTTTTTTTAGCCATTGTTTAGGCTCAGCCTACCACCAGAGACTGTATAAGAATATTTCGTTACGACTCGGGACTTTTCCGAGACTGGTCAGTGAAAGATGATTTGACTTAATTGCTACGTAAATGGAGTTTTCCTATTCTCTCCAACTTTCACCCAGTTCCCACCTCTCTCTCTCTCTCTCTCTCTCTCTCTCTCTCTCAGATGCCTGGACTATGATTATAAGTTCACATTGGTATACTTTTCTCCTCTCTTGATATAACGAATGTATTGTAGAAGTAGCTTACGATATAAAATCTAATAATTAGCAACTCTTAACTAAAAATATGAAAACATAAGTGGCTAATTTATCTTCTGCCATAATTAGTAAGTCTTCTACCCGAGTTTTTCTTCTCCTACCACAGTTACTTAGTTTCTGCTATTGCCATTCAGTCTTCTGATATCATCACTCAGTCTTCTACCATAGTTACTAAGTATTCTGCTATAGTCCCTTTATCTTCTGCCAGTCACTCTGCATTTTACTATAACCACTCAGTGTTAGTTAAGGCGCTGCTACACTAGCGAAATTTCCGTCGACTTTTTCTGAGTTTGTCGTCGACTTTCCAAAGAAGTCGACGTCATTCCGTACTCTGGTTGTCACACACGTTCTTCTTTATACCGAGGTTGTCGTCGTCAAAACGTAAACAAACCATCTGAGCTGTGACTTCCCGGAATGATAAAACAACTATGCTTTATAACACAAAGCAACTAGTGGGTCGTGCTTGCATGTGTTTAATGATGCTGCCTGGAATTAAAAAAAAAAAGTCTTTGGGTTCGGTTAAAAGTTTTGTTTGATAACATAAGATAAGGCTAGCCTAGATAGGCTATTCGTAACCTTGTTTACACAACCACAGTCAGACTGTATTATAAATTAAGCTAGAGAAACACTGCAAAAATTTTAATATTTTTGTTTATATTATTTCTAATGCAAAAAAAAAAAAAAAAAAAAACAATGAGCGTACACCTAGGCTATATAACAAATCTGATATTCACGATATAGCATGCTTATCTGTATAAAGATCAGCAAGTTCAGGAAAGTTTTCCCTGAGTCGCATGGTGATCTCTTGGTAATGTTTTCATTTAAGAGCCTTTTTCATAAAACTATCATGCTTATGGTCCATAAGCATCGTCTCCCCCATATCTTCGAGGAAAAACTGTTCTGGCAATCTTGTCCACTTTACCAAAAACTCCCTCTTGCATCTGATGACTTGAAATGCGCGCTTTCCGAGATATAAACAAACAATAAAGTCGACGGTAGCGATGGGTTGAATTCGATCGGTACTGTTTTCAAAATTCGTGACGACGACACCTGAAAGTCGTCGTCAAAACATGAAAAGTCGACGTCAAATTCAAAAGTCAACGAAAATTTCGCTAGTGTGACAGCGCCTTTACTCAGTCTTCTGCTATAGCTACGCAATCCTCTACTAAATTTATTCATCTTCTTTGGTAGTTACTCAGTCTACTGGTATAGTTAGTCTTCTGCTGTAGTTACTTAGTCTACTGCTATGGTTAGTTTTCAGCTGTAGTTACTCAGTCTACTGCAATAGTTAGATTTCTGCTGTAGTTACTCAGTCTACTGCTATAGTTAGCTTTCTGCAGTAGTTGCTCAGTCTACTGCTATAGTTAGCTATCCGCTTTAGTTACTCAGTCTACTGCTATATTTAGCTTTCTGCTGTAGTTACTCAGTCTACTGCTATAGTTTTCTGTTGTACTTACTCAGTCTACTGCTATAGTTAGTTTTCCGCTGTAGTTACTCAGTCTACTGCTATAGTTAGTTTCCCGCTGTAGTTACTCAGTCTACTGCTATAGTTCCTAATTCTTCTGCTACAGTCAGTGTTGCCAATTGGTATGTGTTTACCCTCCATACTGGGTATAAGACTTACACAAAGCCGGGGAAATAAGTGAAATTAACGTATCTATTTGTAGTATGTATATATATTACAGCAATTTTATCATTATTGCATTACTATGACAACTAGAATTCATGGAAACAGTTTGTAAATGCATCGGCGTATGTGTAAACCTCCACTAGATTGGCAACGATGGCGACAGTTACTCAGTCACATACCTTTTATTTCGTGAAGCTTCAAGACTGCCCTTTCGACTGACTTCTACGAAACCGATAATTGCAGAGACATTTTTGAGGCTAATGTTATAGTCACGTTGTTTTAGGGAAGTGACGTAAGGCATCTTCGGTCTGCGGGTTTCACTTGTTTTTTGTTTTGTTTTGTTTTTGTGTTCTTGTCTTGCTTGACGCGTGAGGGCTCAAGTGCTTTGGTAATTTCCTAAAGTTTTTATTTCGTTATTGTTTGTTATTCTTACGGGATTTTCACGATAATTCTTCAAAGTATTTCTTGGTTGCTTCATGAAGTTTATTTATCGTTTGTTGTCTTTGAGAAAATCCTTGGGGAATTTTTAAAATAATTCTCCAATGTGAATCTTGGTAATTTTGTTTGTTATTTTGTATTATTACAGTGGATTTTGTATTAAAATATATTATTTAATCTTATTGTTCAAATGGATTTCGTAGTAAAATATACAATCCACTCCTGCCCTCGTGTCTATAATATTTTATTGTTACATGTTATTATTCAAATGGTTTTTGTAGTAAAATATAAAATAAGTATCTACAATATTCCATTATTTCAGGGTAATTTATTATAGTTTCTGCTAATGTCTACCTACAGCACATACCACAAATGCCTAGTGAATTAATTTTTCTCTAGTGCACGATGCCATCTTGTATTTAGAAACGCTTAGTGTATTATATATTCAAATGGTTCTAAGTATTTAACTTATATAAATTACGATCGCCAGCTTGCATGATTCTAGTTGTTTAGTTTTCTGCTGAAATATTCGAAAGTGAACAACTCTATCTATCTATTGGAAAAGCGTTATCCCTTTGTTTCTTAGTATTTATTTTGGTTTAAGGTTGCTATGCCTATACTCTTCTCCACCCTGGTTGCTATCCACAACAGTCGATCAGTCACCAAGCAACTAATTTAATGCTTAGATCAGCAGAGGTACATCAGATTTTAGCTGGTATCGGAATCGTTCTGTCTCAATTGGGGTTCGAAAATATGAAATATGTTAAAATATTTAAAGAAAATATTTCAGGCTAGAACAAAATGTTTAAAAAGTCTGACAAAAACGCAAAAACTTCAATCCATGAAAACATTAAAAAAATTTCATTCCAGAAAATATTAAAAAGAAGTATGATGTCAACGCACAAACTTCAAGTAAAAAAAAAAAAAACAATAATGAATAAATAAATGATAACAAAACAAGTCTGGCAACAATGCACAAACTTCTGGCTAAAAATTAGATTAAAAAAGATTGGCAACAACGGACAAAAAAAGTAAATAATAAATGAATAAATAGATAAATGAAAAAAAAATAAAGAGCATGGAAACAGTATGATCTTAAAGGGTCCCTACAAAGAAAAAATTAGACTGGTCTGGAAACCAAGCGCAAACTTCGGCCTTAAAAGTAATGAAAAAGTCTTGCAACGACGCAAAAACTTCACGAACTTCACAGCAAATCCGGACTTCATTGAGAGGATAAGAGAAGAGGAATGCAGGGATCAATTGGACACTTGAAAAACCTGGATAGAACTGGAAAAATTCGGGTGGTGTCCACTCGAGAAGGGAAGCAGCTGCTATTACGCTCGGCCCTTAACTGGAAATAACGGCCAGTCATGGTGCTTTCACAAGCGCTTGATTGCCGGTTCGTATATGCAGATTCCTTAAGGGTGTCATGACAAAGCGAACTAGACAGGAGATATGGCGCCTTGAAGTTAGCTTATCCAGATTAAATCGAATAGGTCTAGAATAGCTTTTGTATTTTTTTTCCTCTTACTTTTATCTTTATCGAGTAATGAATATCTTTTGTAAACGAGTAGTTTCCTGTTTGAAAGCACTTGATCTCATTGCGAAAGAAGTGATGGCATGCGCAGATACTCACGTACTTTTATTCCAATCTTTCTTCCTTCAAATCTTGCCTTCCAACCTCTCAAACTTTTACTTTTCAGTGCGACTAAAGGGAGCTTCTCTCCTGTAGTTCCACTTCTAGATCCTATAGTAGATTCACATCAACCGTGCACCTGATGTCTAGGGCAGTCCCTTACGACGCTCCTGATTGGCTGCTGATAACCCTTTCTCAGGGCTGGAAATTCTCTCAGTCTCTCTCGAGAGTTCACATATAGGCAGGATGTATGTTCCACCTTCCCTGAGGGATACTTTTGAAAGACGTATCCCTCAGGAAAGTGGAACATAGATCCGGTCTATGCGGACTCTCGAGAGAGACTGAGGGTTTCCAGCCCTGTGATTGGCTTATCAAACAGCCAATCAGGAGCGTCGTAAGGGACTGGCCTTGACATAAGATGCATGGTTGATGTGAATCTGCTATAGTTCCACTTCTAGATCCTAGTGCTTCATTTCTCCTATTTTCATTGCCTGAAGCGCTGGATGGCCGAGAGTATACCCCTAGTGCTTGGCTTGCCAGCCTAGATTTTATAAATCAATCTTAAGTCACTTGATTATATTTCTAGACTTTAAAAAAAAAATTTTTTTCTTTGCCTATAGATTTGGCGTTGTTGTCAGATTTTTTTTTTTTTTTTTTTTTTGCCTGAAGTATCTGCATTGTTGCCAGATTAATTTTTTTTCCGTTTGAAGTTTGTGCGATATTGTCATGATTTTTTAACTTTTTTTTATCATGGATATTGTTGTTGTTTTTTTTTTTTTTTTTTTTTTTAGCATTGAGGTTTATGGCTTTTTGGCCGTGTTGGCAAACTTTTTTTTGAGCTTTTCTAGCCTGAAGTTTGCGCATAGTTGCCGGACATTTTAATTAATTCTAATGTATATATATATATATTTTTTTTTAATTTACGACTCTTGAAACCATTTCCTTCAACTGACCCTCTTTCAGCTCAAGGTGACCTTTGTCAGGTCACGTGGCTGAAACGTCACCAGTCACAATCACCTCCTTTCACGTTCTGGAATCCACAGAGTCATCGACGTCCAAAACGAATTTGGAAATGGCCCACGACACAAGACTTTAGGAAAAGATGGCTGTCACGAGGCAGAAATCACGATAAAGGAGGCAGTTCACTGCTAGATGCATTCTTCTCAAAAACCCATATTTTTGACAGTTATGGAAATACCCAAGAACTCCGTCCACTCATTGACCTCAATTACAACAGTGAGGAGAGGTCATCACGCATATGCCTGCCTCTCTCTCTCTCTCTCTCTCTCTCTCTCTCTCTCTCTCTCTCTCTCATTGTTGTGGTGCTCTCATTTAAAAGGAATCCGTTGCGCAGTTGGTCATACGATTCATATTTTTAGTTCGGGGCACTAAGGGTCAATGGCAGACTCACTCTCTCTCTCTCTCTCTGCTCTTAGCGAAATGGCGGTAATCAGGATTTACGTGTTAGCCTTTTGAACATTTCACCAGGCGTACAGCTCAGTGCTGTTTCTCGATCTTTATTTCCATCTATGGGCATGCGCAGGATGAAATACACACACACACACACACACACACACACACACACACACATATATATTATTATATATATATATATATATATATAATAATAATATATATATATATATATAATGTATAAATAAAAACGAAGCCTCTCCCATAACTCCAAGTCTAGAGATTAATTGGGTTTTTGGCGTTATCAAATTAAGAAATAGTATATGTGTGTAATGAAGTGCCTTTACGTGAAAGGAGTGAACAAACAAGACATATTATATTATATATTATTATATAATAATATAATATAAATATATTAATAATAATATTATAATATATATAAATATATATATTATAACATATACATATATAGATATATGTCTGTGTTCACTTCCTTTCACGTAAATGCACTCATACACTATTTCTTAATTTGATAACGCCAAAAACCCAATAATCTCTAGACTTAGAGTTATGGGAGAGCTTCGTTTAATTTGTCATACGATTTAAAACCTTTCAGTGGAAAGCGTATAGAAAACGCGTAAGGAAATCGAGAAGTGAGGAGGTCTTCGTGGCTTTTAAAAATACAATATTCTTGGGAATTTCACTCTTAGATTTAGTAAGTGCTAAGTAAGTTTGTATGCATGCAGATATATACTACATAAACCTACGTATAACAGCCTTACTTTGTATTTGAATTTTAGTGAGTATCTCTCACTAAGTATTGGGATTTTAAGCTAAAATAGATGGAAATTATGAAGACGGCCAAATAACATTAATTTTTATACCCCGGTACTGGCCTCATATATCTTGCGTGTCTCAGATCAATTCCAGTTACGTTGATTTTCTTCCAAGTCCTTCATCCTCCTGAAGTAAATTCCCATGACGTTTACTATTCTTATGGTGGTTAGTCCAAGAACATGACTCATATGTCATTAGGTTGCGGGAAAACATAATTGAACTTATTTTCAATAAGATTCTATGGTTAGTTTTTAAGATGTGGCGTCCCGCCTTATTCAGAGAAGGTTCCGTCTGCTACTCTCATACAGTTCGGCAATATGCGCCCCGGAACTCGTAGGATTAGAAAGAGTGAAATGTAATTGCAGGTTTATCACACTGTCTTGGTGGACTGCATGTTGTTGCTTCGCTGTGCTAGAGGACATCTAGAACCTTAGAATATTAGAAGTTCCTGCTACCGTCGAGGTAACTGACATTAACCAAAACTTAGCTAGGCCTAACCTATAAAGTGATAACTTTTAAGTAGGCCTAACCTATAGAGTAAAGTGTTAGCTTTAAGTAGGCCTAGCCTATAAAGTGATAGCTTTTAAGTAGGCCTAACCTATAGAGTAAAGTGATAGCTTTGAACTAGGCCTAACCTATAGTGATAGCTTCTAACTAGGCCTAACCTATAAAGTGATAGCTTCTAACTAGGCCTAACCTATAAAGTGATAGCTTTTAACTAGGCCTAACCTATAGAGTAAAGTGATAGCTTTAAACTAGGCCTAACCTATAGAGTAAAGTGATAGCTTTTAACTAGGCCTAACCTATAAAGTGATAGCTTCTAACTAGCCCTAACCTATAGAGTAAAGTGAAAGCTTTTAACTAGGCCTAACCTATAGAGAAAAAAATGATAGCTTTTAAGGAGGCCTAACCTATAGAGTAAAAAGTGATAGCTTTTAACTGTTTAGTGAGTAGAGTGATAGGTTGGAACAATGCTGTACTCGTACCTAGCCATTACGCTTAGTTCTATCTGTCACAGATGTAATTCCAGGTTCCGTGGGGTTGGACATTGCCGGATCAGACCAGAAGCTAACCAGCAATGCTCTAGTAAGCCAAGTACCCGAGGATGACACTGACTACGTAATGACTGGGTTTAGGGAGAGTTAGAACGACATTGCTCCTTCTATTCTCTTCTCCTTTTCGTTTCCTTACGGGTATAAAATCAGGTCTTTTCCATTACTAACGCTATAATTTTCGTTTTGGTATATAAGTCCTGTGAATGAGAAATAGATGCATTTAGTTGATGAAAACGTCTATAATCGGTCTAGGCCTTTGGTAAGAAGCTAAATGAATCATGCAATAATGTTACATTAATATTCTCGTCTCTCTAGACCTTCATATTTGTAAATTTTAATTTTTCTGGCGTCTCTAAAACTGTCTTTTTCGACTTTGCTGAACTGTTGAAGACAAACATCGACATCTTTCCTATTAACTATCATAAGGAGAGACGGCAGGTCAGTATATTGTGAAGATAGTTCAAGTTGACATGAAATGCGTAGTAACCGAAGCCTTGTAATGCTTACTTTATTTCAGAGGAATTTGAGAGTGAAAAAGGGATAACATGTGATTCATGTGGGTTCCAAGGCAACATGTTTTCCGTGCATCCCCAAGCAACTAAGCCTATTGGGTTTTAGAGCAACTTTCTCTCTCTCTCTCTCTCTTTACATGTATTTTATTTTATTATTCAAATTCTTTCAAAATGAACAATGCTGGAACCCAAGATATCCAAAGGTACAGTAATATTTAAAATTTCTTGATACCGTACGACAAAGAGAGGTGTTCCCTTTCTCTCTCTCTCTCTCTCTCTCTCTCTCTCTCTCTCTCTCTCTCTCTCTCATAATTAAGATGTAGTACGGCCTGCATTACAGAAATTATCCATTTCATTCATCAAGACATGAAATAATGACATGCATTCAAGAGGAAAAGATCAGCTGATGTAACCCTAGATCTAACGCCAGGTTTGGGTTACATTTAGCTCTATTCGAAACCGTACGAGAGACGTATTCATTTTCCGAGTTCTTCTTCTTCTTCTTCTTCTTCTTCTTCTTCCCTTGCGTTTGTCTTTTGTTTGTGAGGACCCATTTAATCTTTATTCATCTTCGGAGTGATGTTGAGGTTTTCCAGGTTCTTCTTGTCCATTGCATTTTTGTCTAACTTATCTCTGTCGTTCTGAAGAGGCCAAATCTCTGCTACTTGGGCGCCAAAATCTCTGTTCCTAGGAGCCAAGATCTATGTCGTTCTTTAAAGCCGAAATCTCTGTCGTTCCATGGAGCCAAAATCTGTGTTCCTAGGAGCCGAAATCTCAGCGTTCCTGGGAGCCAAAAATCGCGTTTCCATAGGAGCCCAAGAATCTATGTCGTTCTTTAAAGCCGAAATCTCTGTCGTTCCATGGAGCCAAAATCTGTTTTCCTAGGAGCCGAAATCTCAGCGTTCCTGGGAGCCAAAATCTCTGTGATCCTAGGAGCCAAGATCTCTGTAGTTTTTCTGAGCCAAAATCTCTGTCGACCCCAAATCTCTTTCGTACTTTGGAGCTCCAACCTCAGTCGTTCTTGGCCTTTTTTCCCCCTGCGAAGGCAATCTCCTGTAGGGCCAGACTGTCTCGGCTGCGTCTCAGCTCCCAGCGGAAGCCGAGGGGAGCTTCTATCGCTCCATCTAAAGATGTGTTAATGGCTTCACTCGAACAGCCGCGCCCTTGTGCGTCTGAGGCCCGTTCTTCCTGACGGAGTACTCGCCAGGGAGCGTAAATCGTCGCTAATGACCGTGTGGGAAAAGATAGATGCCCAGGGAGTCGAGGGGCTTTGATAACAATCTCCCAAGGATATCTAGGAGATGGGAGGGTTCGTTTAATGACTGCTATTTGATGGGGCCCGCGATTCAACGACCGCGCGAAGGTCGCCCCGTAACGAGGAAGATTTGGATAATAATGATGATGATGATGATATGATAATGATGATGATGATAGTGATGAAGTTGAGGCAAAGGGTGATGCAACAGCAGCAGTCGCTGCTCTGCATTGCAACTGCATGGCGCAGTCCCCTCAGTTGGTTTTTCTACAGCGGAAGTGGAACTATACTTCGAGCTGGAGTCATGCACAGAGAGCCTGCTCCCCCTCCCCCCCCCCCCCCCTCTCTCTCTCTCTCTCTCTCTATCTCTCTCAATTCTCGTGCCTCTCTCTCTCTCTCTCTCTCTCTCTCTCTTGTCGTCAATGACCCTGTAACCTGCGAACCTTTCTTAACTCACAGAACCTGTAACCTGTAAGTATTTCTAAACCACAAATAAACCTAACCTAACCTATTACTCTCCAGCATATCTGAGCCAACAAACCTGTATTCTACACACCAAAGGACCTTGTAACCTTGTAACCTGCAAATCTTTCTAAACCAACAAACCTGTAACCTGTAAGCCTTTCTAAATAACAAAACATGCAACATAAAGCCTTTTAACCCTCTCAACGTTGCTAACACTTCTCAGCAGGAAAACGAACCTGTAACCTTCAAACATTTCACAACAAATGAACCTGTAACCTGCCAACCTTTCTAAATAACCAGACCTGTAACCCACAAACCAATTTAAAGAATTGCACCTGTACCTGGAGCCCTTGTAATGAATCTATAACCAGTAAAAAAAAAAAGAAAAATAAAAAAAACAGACCAGGTGACTTTAATCCTTTCTAAGCAATTAAACCATAAACTACAAGCATTTCCGAACAACTGAACGTGTAACGTGCAAACCATTGTAAACCTTCAACCCTGTAACCTGCAAACCTTTCTGACCATAAGAAGCTATAACCTGCAACCCTTTCTAACCAACGGAAGCTGTAACCTGCAACCCTTTCTAATAAACTGAAGCTGTAACCTGCAACCCTTTCTAATCAATGGAAGCTGTAACCTGCAACCATTTCTAACCAACAGGGGCTGTAACCTGTAACCATTTCTTACTAAACAACTCTTGCTAACCAATGGAGACAGTAAGCTTCAATCAATTATAACCAACAGAAGCTGTAACCTACAACCCTTTCTAACCAGTGGAAGTAGTACCTGCAACCGTTTCTAGCCAATGGAAGTTGTAAGCCGTAATCTGCAACCCTACGGAAGCTGTAACCAGCAACCCTTTCTAACCAACGAAAGTTGTAACCTGCAACCCTTTCTAACCAACGGAAGCTGTAACCTGCAACCCTTTCTAACCAACGGAAGCAGTAAAAATGCAACCGTTCTCCCTCACTGCTGACCCCAATAACCTACATCATTCCCCTCCACATCTGTATCTTCCATGACTGTGTGCTTTTGGAAGCAACTCCTTCAAGAACAGTGGAAGCTCTGTGCTTTCTGGGCGACTGTCGATTATGGACGCGAAGTGACGTTTGCTTTTTGACGTACATATGATTTTGTTTAGCGTCTTTATTATTATTATTACCATTGATAGTAGAAAGTCTTCAGAATTGAAAATCTTATGAAGAGATGGAAATTTTGAAAGATTTGCTATTAATATATTGCGTAGATTTTATTATTATTATTACTGATGTGTAATTTATGCTCCACGCGTTAGTGACTACGCAATTATCCGTAATTTTAAGGCTCTGCATCTACGATATCACTGATTTTACCCATCATCATTCGTGCATCACGCCCATTTTGAAAGATTTCTTGATAGCATTACAAGAATAAGCGATAAAAGAATAAACATTCTACATAATGGCGAAAGCTCTTGCCTTTGCCAGTGTGCCAAAGCGCTGCTGGTACTTGCCAGGAACCTTTGCAGTCAGGTACAAGCAGCAACTGACTCTGAACTATGTTCAGAGTGCTTGAGTTTCCCTGAAGACCATTTTATCGGTTGGCAAAAATCATGGCATGAATAATCATCAGTATTATTTTTATTTTAAAATAACTTCACGATAAATGGTTTTCTATAGAGTAGAAGATGAATTCAGTGCAATATTTTAAAAGTGGAAAAAGTAAATTAAGAATTTTCTGTTACTCTGAGATATCGCAAAATGAATTACTTGACAGACAGATCAGATTCTACAAAAGGAACACTTTTATATGCCTTAATTTTCAGAGCTCGTCTATGTATATTAGTATTGCACCAGCCCTGTTTTTTTGTTGCCATGACCCTGGTTAGATTATATATATATATATATATATATATATATATATATATATATATATATAAATTATATATATATTAAATATTCTGTGTGTAATTTGGTGTGGGAAACATAATGAGATTATTTACAAGAAGAATCTATGGTTAGTTTCAAAGTTATGACGCGTTAGAAATGCATCGTGTTTAATGTACATTTTGGCTTCGTCGTATGACTGGTACAGTATCGAATTTGGATATGCCAGAAGGTCTCAGGTTAAGCTTCAGTACTCTCTCTCTCTCTCTCTCTCTCTCTCTCTCTATCTCTCTCTCTCTCTCATATATATATATATATATATATATATAATATATATATATATTTATACATACATACATTACATACATACATACATACATACATATACATACAATATACATGTGTATATATATATACAATTATCATGTGTATATATAATTATATGCATATAAGTACACATATATACACATTGAATATCTTAGTGTTGTCTTCCCGTCGCAATCTACAAGCAACCTGCGACTTTAAAATCATAAAAAAAACTTTCTTTTTACAACAAAAGTATGGGGCAACAAAATCTTCAAAAACCGCAAACAACAAATAAATCAAACGACAAAAAAGAAGAAGAAGAAAAAAAGTGACTTGCGGGCAAAACCGGAGGGAAAGAAATCTGAGTCTTGACCGATCGTTTCCTGTGTCAGATCGGGTGTTGGATGTTGGCATGTTCTGGGCGTTCGTAACTGCTCAAGGGCTATCCGTTCGTAACTGCTCAAGGGCTATCCGTTCGTACCTGCTCAAGGGCTATCCATTCGTACCTGCTCAAGGGCTATCCGTTCGTATCTGCTCAAGGGCTATCCGTTCGTACCTGCTCAAGGGCTATCCGTTCGTAACTGCTCTTAGGGCTATCCGTTCGTAACTGCTCAAGGGCTATCCGTTCGTAACTGCTCTTAGGGCTATCCGTTCTTAACTGCTCAAGGGCTATCCGTTCGTACCTGCTCAAGGGCTATCCATTCGTAACTGCTCTTAGGGCTATCCGTTCTTAACTGCTCAAGGGCTATCCGTTCGTACCTGCTCAAGGGCTATCCATTCGTAACTGCTCTTAGGGCTATCCGTTCTTAACTGCTCAAGGGCTATCCGTTCGTACCTGCTCATGGGCTATCCTATCCGTTCATAACTGCTCAAGGGCTATCCGTTCGTACCTGCTCAAGGGCTATCCGTTCGTACCTGCTCAAGGGCTATCCATTCGTAACCGCTCAAGGGCTATCCGTTGCTCGAGAGAAGAGAGAATCAGTAGCAGCCAGGTGTAATGTGGATGTATGTTGCTAATATTATCGCTTACTCGGGGAGTAAGCGTACGAACTACTTTGTTGGTGTTGTTGTTCTTGTTACGGGGGTAAGAATGTTGTTGTTGTTGTTCTTTTTGGGGGTAGGAAAGCCTTATGGAAAAGCCTAAAACGGTCTGAAAAAGGTGCTGCCTACAGACTACTTTGTAATTGTTCATGTTCTTGTTGGGGGTAAGAAAGACCCATGGAAAAATCCTAAAAATGTCTGGAAAAGGCGTTTTGCGTTGAGTTAAAGATGCAGGAATTTTAGGATGGTATATTTATGATTCATTTATTAGAATGAAAATGTAAAAAATGAATAATGGACATGTTCAACGTTGCAGAAAAATTACTTCTAATATACATATCATAAGTGTTGTTGTTGTTGTTGTTCTTGCTGCGGCGGTAAGAATATTGTTGTTCTTGTTCTTGTTGGGGGTAGGAAGGCCCTATTGAAAAGTATAAAAATGAGTTAAAGATGCAGGAATCTTAGGATGAGTTATTTATGGAAATGTCAAAAATAAATATGGACATGCTCACCGGTACAGAAAAATGAATTTATAAAATATTAATAAATATTAAATTATATATATATTATAAATATATATTATAATTAATTCATGATATATATCATAAGTTTGTAAATAATATGAAAAATAAATACACGCAGACTTATACAATTCTGTAGAGGTTCATGATATATTAACTGTCAGAATATCAATATTCAGGATCATGTACACCTCCTATAAGACTGCATCTATCTCTGCTTATTACAACGATATAAAAAAAAAGTCATTTCGCAACTCTCTGTTTGTTGTGTCCGAACAGAAAGTAAAATTTTTACTACGTATGTAAAAGAGAGATGTCACTCATTTTTCAGTTTACTTTACGTTATTTAACGAATAACATTTCCACGCCTTTGTCCTGCATGAATTAAGAAGTCACGTAATGCCATTTGGTAAATGTCAGTCATTTGTTCTGCTAAAAATAAATTTGTAGTAACGAAATATATATATATATATTAATATATTATATTTTATATAATATATATATATAATATTATATATTTATATTTCCTATTAATCTATCATAGTACTAATTTTATATTAAATTACTTATATATATATATATATATAGATATTATATATAATATATATATATATACTATATATATATATATATATATATATATATAATATATATACATATATATACATATATATACATATATATATATATATAATCATATATATATATAATATATATAATATATAAATATATTTCGTTACTACAAAATTTTTAACAGAGCAAATGACTGACATTTGCCAAATGGCATTACGTGACTTCCTTAATTCATGCAAGGCAAAGGCGCGGAACCGTTATTCGTCAAATAACGTAAAGTAAACTGAAAAATGAGTGACATCTCTCTGGCGAGATTCGGTTTCTCTAAATTCTTTGGAAAACAGAGTATAAGAAGAAGCTTCCTTCGTGAATTGAAGTTAAAAACATTTCATAGTATTTCGTTATTTAACTTTTAATAGATTATAACAGAACGAGACCGGTGTAAGCTCGTGTGTGAGATTTCTTCGATAGCAGAATTTAACGAGTTTGGTTGTTTGGCGTCTCGAAATTGTTGTAAATACAGTAGGAATTAAAATAAAATCATAGGCATTTGACTCTTTCACTCGAGAATTCAGAAGCGAGGAAACACAATGATTAATTTTGTTCGATTTAAGGTAATAAAAGCAGATTACTGCCAAGTTTCAAAATATAACACTTCAAACTCCCGGTAAAACACAAAATATTGGATCCTACTCTGTAGAGTAAAATAAAACAAGAAAAAAATGCTGTATAAAACTCACAGCCAAGGCTCATGACAATTAAAGCCACAAGCCAGTGGTGGCCTGGATTGTTGGCACCCATAACGGTGCCAGACGCACGACCATAGTTAACTTTAACCTTAAATAAAATAAAAATTACTGAGGCTAGAGGGCTGCAATCTGGTATGTTTTTTTTTTTTTAGTTTTTATAAAAGACAACTATTAAGATGGCTTTTCGTCTGTGCATCCTGCCTCAGATCTTAAAACCTACTGAGGCTAGAGGGCTGCAAATTGTTATGTTGATCATACACTCTCCGTTCATCAAACATACCAGATTGCAACCCTCTAGCCTTAGTAGATTTTATTCTATTTAAGGTTAAAATTAGCTATGGTAGTGCGTCTGGCACCGTTATAGGTGCCACCAATCCAGGCCACCACTGGCTTGTGACTGGAAGTGTCATGGGCCATGGGTGAGAGTTTCGTACAGTAATATAAGTTGTACAGAAAACTCGATTTCTTCGTAGCATTTTTACTTGTTTTATTTTACTCTACAAAGTGAGATCCAATATTTTGTGTTTTACCGGGAGTTTGAAGTGTTATATATTGAAGTTTGACAGAATCAGCTTTTATTATCCTAAATCGAACAAGATTAATAATTGCGTTTCAACGCGTCTGAATCCCAGAGTGAAATAGTCAAATGCCTATGATTTTATTTTAACTCTTACACGTTAAATTCTGCTATCGACGAGATCTTTCACACGAGGGTTCACTAGTCTCGTTCCGTTATAATCTACTAAAAGTTAAATAACGAAATATTATGAATTTTTTTTTTTAACTTCAATTCACGAAGGAAGCTTCTTCTTCTCTGTTTTCCAAGGAATTTAGAGAAATCGAATCTCGCCAGACATTCCTCAATTATCTTTACACGACTCCGACCGCCAGAATTCTCTCACCGAACTCATCTTTGCTAAAAGTGAAATGACTCAATGTTGTTCGTCTTTGTTTACGCCAGTTCGCAAAGGACTATTTCTTCTTCTTCTTCTTCTTCTTCTTCTTCTTCTTCTTCTCCGTTTTCACGAGAAATGACGGAATTTCAAGTTCGAACTCGATACATCTCGCACCAAAACGAATCCTTGAAATGGACGCGCGGAGTTGCGTCAGACAAGAGAGGCGAAATGTGCGTGACAGATGCTGGTCTTCCGCCAGGCTATCATCCCCTACTCTTTCCCCTCACCCTTACCATCCTCCCTCTCCCTTTCTCTCCCCTCACCCTCCCCCCACCTCCTTCTCCAGACTATCAATTACCGTTGATTACCGTCTTGGGAGTGAAATGGACGGCACAGTACTCGCTGTCATTACATCCTTGAAGAAACGTTATGGCTGCCAAAGGCATTACAGTTTATTTTTTGTTTTTCATTTTTTTATTTATATATTTTTTCGGGGTTCCTTGTGGTACTACACGTGGTAGCGTCGCTTCCCCATAGTTTGTGGTTTTATGTCCTTGAATATTTTGTTTGTATGTATTTCTGGTTTGGCTTGATATATTTTTAAACTCTCTTATAAATTGTTTGTAAACTATAATACGTTTTATAATTTAATTAAAACATTTGCACAAAATCAGGAGCCATTTTCTAAGCAGAACAATTTAAATCAAGTAAAGCTGATAATCGTACATATTAATTCATACATTTACCCCAAATCTGGACCCATTTTCAAGACAAGATCACTTAAATGAAACGTAACTGATTAATCGTAACATATTAAATTTCACATACCATATTTGGACCCAAAAAAATCTGGGAAAAACCCCCATTTTCAAGGACAAAAGAATCAACTTTAAATCAAAACGAATAAAACTGATTCAATGGTGCAAATTAAATTCTTAAATAACATTTAAAACCCGAAAAAAATCTGGACCCATTTTAGAGACAGAATCACTTGAATTAAACGTAGCTGATTATTATCGTACATATTAATTCATAAATTTGACCCAAATCAGGATCCATTTTCGAGACAGAATCACTTAAATGAAACGTAACTCATTAGAGTAAATATTAATTCATACATTTACCCAACATATGGATCCATTTTCAAGACAGAATCACTCAAATCAAACGTCACTGATTATCGTATATATTAATTCATACATTTGACAAAAATCAGGACCCCTTTTCGAGACAATCACTTAAATCAAACGTAGCTGATTATCGTACATATTAATTCATACATCTGAGTAAATTTGCCAAAATCAGGAGCCATTTTCGAGACAGAATCACTTGAATCAAACGTAACCAATCATCGACTTTCCACGTCGAAGCGACCTATATCATCTGTCGTCCAAAACTCTTGAAAAAGCGACAGAGAAGAAGAAGAAGATCGCTCTCAGTCGCATTTCTTCTGAGAAGTTCGAGTCGCATCTTACTCATCGGCAACACAGAAACGAAAGCAACAAGAGATGACAGATTTTTCTGCGATTTCACCCTCACAATGATTTTCGCTTACTCGGGGAGTAAGCCTTACAAAATAATTCGTTGTTGTTGTTGTCACGTAACTGTCGATTTATTGAAAATTGTAATTTATTGGACAAAATGTAAAAAAATTGAAAACTATTAGAAGTAACTGTCGATTTATTGAAAATTGTAACATAATGAACAAAATTTAAAATTGAAAAACAATATAAGTAAATATAAGTAAAAACAAATCCTTCAGGCCAGCCCTGTTAGAACTGACAATCAGCTCAGTGGTCTGGTAAACCTATTTCAGTAATGATAATGATAATCTTTGCTGTATATGTTAAGAAGGATATGAGACATAGGGAATAAGAAAAAAAAAATAAATAGAAGACGTCCCACAGACAAATAGGTGAGTGAGTGAGTGGTTCACACGAACCCAGTTCTACCAGAAAGCAGTGGAGACGCGGTGTCCCCTGTGCCGGTCTCACAGAGAAGGCCTTTGACGCAGAAAAGGCGGGAAGCCTTCTTTCTTTCTTTCTTCTTCTTCTTCTTCTTCTTCTTCTTCTTCTTCTTCTTCTTCTTCGTTTTCTGTGCGGTTATATAAGATCAAACCTACCGTTATGCGTGATGAATGGACCAGCTGAGGACCGGAAATATTTTCAGGTTTGTTCGTCATCTCATTTTTTGCCGCGCTCTCTCTCAGTACGGAAGGTGGAATGGATGATTTCACTGCTTGGTTGTCGAGATTATGATTAAAGTGCAATTTTATTTAAGAATTTCCCTTCATTGTATAAGGAATTATGCATCCAGGAACATAATGTTTAATTAATAAACATTAACGTACATTAATTATATATTCTTGGTGCTAGAACCTGTCATTATAAAAAATTTAAACCCGCTCATATACGGAAAGTTCAGTCGTTCAAAGCGGACGCCTAGGCTGTGTAGTGCTGTGCTTGAATCATGTGAACTAGGTTCGTGGATCACTCTCTGCCTACCGCCCACCAGTCCACTCAGCTTTAAATGGGTACCAGGGTCAGCTTGGGCCAAGGTAACTGAATTAGGCATGGCGACCTTATCCCTGAGGACAGGGGGAAGGCTCCATTATGGAGCTATTCCTACGCAGCCTGACTTAAGAAAGAATAATCGAATTTCGAGAAGACAAAGAAGAAGAAAACTGTTGAAAACAGAAGCAATGCTGACATTCCAAATCCTAGAGGTAGCAGGGAACAAATTTGAAGAGGTAGCCAATTCTATGATCGATTGAACTAGGAAGTATTTTGTGAGAGAAGTTAGCCCAGGAATTTTACGTGATTATATTTTGTGAGAGAAGTTAGCCCAGGAATTTTACGTGATTATATGACTTCGAGGCAGAAAATTTTGTCGAAAATGTTATCATTAGGAAAAATATAGAAGTTTGAGGGGAAAATTGTTTGAGCTGAAGACAACGACAATGGAAAATCGACTTTGATTGATTTAATCTTATTAGAAATATAACAGAAAAGTTAACTTTATTTGTCGAACAACGGATTGGTTAAAGATAATTCGATATACAAAAGAGGTTAATTGTTATCATCGTTCAGTGGTTCTCAACCTCTTTTTGTTCCGTGCACCCTTTCACCATATGTCAGAATGTCATCCCCCCCCGCCCAACTCCTTTCCAAAATTGTCTGCCTGAAAAGGTGCACTTTTAAATAATAAATAACAAAGTACGTACTAACGCAACACACGAGCTAGCGGAGAGAAAGCCCAACGTGACCTGTCAGTAAAGCGAACCGTTGCGCACGCGCACTGCATTTTGTGTGGTCCTAGAGCCAGTTTGAGCCTGCCAATCTGTGGGCACAGTTCCCCCCCCCCACCCCTCCTCCCCTACCCCAAAAAACTCAAAAATTACCCCATGGTTAAGAACCAGTGGTTAAAGGGAAATTGTAATTTTAAAGGAAACTTTAAAATATATCTGTCACAGACACTGGTGTAATTTAGACACTGTTACAGGACCATCTTCACTCTGAAGTGAAGACAATTGTTTTTATATAGATGCTGGGCAAAAAAAAAAAAAAAAAAAAAAAAAAAAAAAAAAAAAAAAAAAAGGTTGGGCCAAGGATACGACACCGGATGCCTACAGTATATCTGCGTACTAAACAAACCATAGGACATAAACAGAGGAAAACAATTATTTTGGGTACGAGAAAAAAAAAAAAAACATCAAACACAGAAGAAAGATGAAGACTTAGTCTCCAGTTTTTGAATGGGGGGGTGGGATGAGGGGAGGCCTTTGTGACAAAGGCGAGTGAAAATATATATTACATTTTATAAGGATAAAATTAAGGCGCTGAAGATCGATTAACCTTGTGCAGATTTTTTTTATTTTTTATTTTTTTTTACTCTAGAGTTCTGCCTAAGTTCTATTCATTTTCTGACTCTCTCTCTCTCTCTCCATCTATATAAATATAATATATATGTTCGTATACATATATTTTCTTACTTGGTCCTGTAAGTTTTCTGTCTGTCTGTCTATACACACACACATATATATAGTATATATATATATATATATATATATATATATATATATATATATATATATATATATATATATATATATGTGTGTGTGTGTGTATGTATACATATATATATATATATGCGTGTGTGTATATATATATATATATATATATATATATATATATATATATATATATATATAGAGATAGAGAGAGAGAGAGAGAGAGAGAGAGAGAGAGAGAGAACCAAACCCTTACAAAACGCCCAAGAAAAAAAAAGTCGCCCACAAACTCTCTACATCGCTTTGGGGTACTTTCCACGGAAGGTCGAACGAATACCCTTGACAATCTGCAGCGGGGAACACGTGAGAAGATGCCCGTCTTCATTCCCGCCGCTCGTGAGGGGCAAAGAAGAAGGAGAAGAAGAGGAAGGGGGAGGAGAAGGAGGTGCCCAGTCAATGGCACTCACGTCTACCCCAGCTTGACAGTGGCACTTTCCCTCCTGGTTTGTTTGATACAGACGACTTGGAGAGTTTGGCCAATAGATTGTGTTTAAATTTTTAAAGGAGACGAACAGCCAGAGTTATTGGATAATTGAGATGAAACATTAGCATAAAGTGGTAATAATGATAATAATAATAATAATTATAATAATAATAATAACAATAATAATAATAATAAATTATATGAAAAATTAAAGCGACGATATGATAATAATAATAATAATAATAATAATAATAATAATAATAATAATATATGATAATAATAATAATAATAATAATAATAATAACAAATATAATAATAAATAAATTTAAATAAAAATTTAAAGCGACGATATGATATAATAATAAAAAAATAATAATAATAATAATATAATAATAATAATAATAATAATAATAATAATAATAAAATAATAAATTAGATATGAAATTAACGATGCGATATAATAATAATTATAATAATTAATAATAATAATAATAATAATAATAATAATAATAATAATAATAAGAACTAACTGATGAAAGCAAGTAATAATAATAATAATAATAATAATAATAATAATAATAATATTTGATATAAAAATTGAAGCAACGATATGATAATAATAATAATAATAATTATTTGAATATTTCAAGAGACAGCCCTGACAAACGTTTCAGACTAAAAAAAAAAAAAAAAAAAAAACTTGAAAAAAGTTCAAAAGAAGGAAAACCTTACCCAGAAGAACCACCATTTTATGACCCTGAAAAAAACAAAAAAAAAAAATGAAAAAAAAGCACACAAAAAAAATAAAAGATAAAAGTTCTTCCTAAGAATTCGTTTGAAACAACCCCCAACCCCCGCCCTTTGCGCGTCGATTTGTGGCCTCATAAGTAATTACAAGTTTACAACCCTTTTAGGGCAAAGGGCTCTCCTCTCTCTCTCTCTTCCCGGCGTACCCCACCGCCACCCCTCACCCAGCCACTATTAGGCAGCGCCAACCTCCCAACCTCCTTTCTATCAAGACGAACGGTATAACACCAGAGAAAATGACTTGCGCATTGGGGCATAATTGACCTCTGATGGAAATTCCAAATTGTGGAGTATAGTAAGGTTATTTTTTTAATATTTTTTATATTTTTTTTTGATCGGCGGTGCGTTTATGCTTCGTAATCATTAGCATAGATATCATCGGATGATTGCTTGTTGCGTTAACCCGCTTCTCTCTCTCTGTCTCTTTCTCTCTCGCTCTCGTTCTTTATCTCTCTTTTCCGTCTCTCTCTCTACTCTCTCTCTCTTTGATTGGGTTCTCTCGCTCTCTCTCTCTCTCTCTCTCTCATTTTGCATACGATTTTGTTCTCTCTCTCTCTCTCTCTCTCTCTCTTTCTGCATAGCTTTAGTTTTTTTCTCTCTCTTTTTGCATAGCTTTAGTTTACTCTCTCTCTCTCTCTCTCTCTGTTGATCCATTTTTTTCTCCTGTTTTCTCCGTCTTTGCCTGTTATCTTCGTGCCTTTGCCAGGTTTCTCTTCTCTCTCTCTTTCTCTCTCTCTCTGCTATCAACAAATCAGGTAGCCTATAATCAATCTGTTACCTTTTATCTTACCAATATCTGCAGTTATTTATGAGTTAGTATATGAATTAATGAATCAGATATATAATTTAGCATAAAAATCAACGAATCAATCAGCATAAACATTAATAATTTTATCAATTCATATATGCAATTTTTTTATCAGTTAAAATATGATTTTATCATGTTAATCTTCATTCTATGCAATTATCAGAGTACATTAGTATTTCTGTAGCATAAGTATCTTAAAGAGATGAAGTGAAAAAAACTGTATCATTATATATCACGTGATCACTATTATTTACCAATATCATTGTTTTATATCTTATTACTTGAATCATTTCATGTACACCATGAATTTTTTTGTTTACTTATATATATATATTCACATAGTGTCGTATCACACTCCTATAAGTCAAATGCAAGTCAAGTTTGAGTAATATTCAGTGATTGGTTTTGGTAGCTGACCGAGCTGATGTAAGTGTTTACATAATAAAAATATGGAATGTTAGTCCATATATATAAAAGATTGCTTGCAGAATGTGATCAGACTAGAGACGCTAAAGATGACGTATACAATAAGTATGTAGGCTAAGTTGACATGCCGTCATCTGTGGTCATTCATTGTTTGTTTTGAACAGTCCAAGCTCCCTGCTTGAGACAACTACCCGACCTATGATTCAAACGGCCTACGTGATCTGTAGCGTGTCTCATTTGATTGTGTGTTCGTATGAAACTATGTCATTTGTATGTATGTTCATATGTTCGAACTACTGTCTGCTCCTTCTAACCTTGTAACAGAGATGGTAGACGGGAGCAACAGAGTTAGCTATCGTCATTTATAAGACCTGTACCTCTTTACCTAAGCGTTTATCATGTAGAGGAATAGGATTAGCCATCATCATTGGCAGAAGCGATCAAGCTATCGTTATTAGAAGACTAATTACAATCATATCTGATCTTCAGCATGTAAAACTTCAGAACGAATACATATAGTTATATTTCGTGTTTTCTACAAGAACCTCCTCACCATGAGTTTAACACATCGTCGTAACCAACAAGATAATACCGACTTCGTAAATGATCTACAAAACCCCCAGACACTCCATTGAAGATGGAAGTGCAATACCAACCGACTTAGCGTAAGATTATCGCTAGTCTAACATTACCTCATAGGGCGCCTTATTATACAAGGCACAAGCCCTAATATGGCTCTCTCCCGTAGTAGTCATCTTGCTTGGTGAGACGTTTCCTGGTCGAAGTCAGATTAATCAACAAATATCACAAGTTTAACAAATACGTCTAGGAATTTGAGAATATCTAGAAGTGTTCGTGAACTATCGGTGATAAGATTAGTGTGAAATAGTAGGATAAGCGTCTTCTAAGTTAGTTTTATCAAGTGAAATACTGTAAATCAGAACAAGATGGCAGTAAGCTCCAACTGCGGAAAAAAATGGCGAGATTTAGCTTGCTTGGCAGATTCGCAATACGATGAGGTAGCAGGAAGGGAACTGGCATTTCTGATCTATGAAATCAGCAACAGTCCTAACCAAAAGATACAAAATCATTCATAGATATATTAAGAAGGATACAATCCTTCAACTGGAACAAATCAAATGAAAACATCTTGAAATAATTGAAGAAGCCCTTCCAAATAAAAATCCAAGTGGTCAAGAGACTCATAAAGAAATATACATAAACCAACATATTCCGACAAAGAAAATGAATAAAGTGAACCTTGTGAATATCCTAATTGATGCATTAGGAAAAAGAATGCCCCAAAAGCATGTAAACTGTGTAAGGTGTGGTATAGCATAGTTAATCCACAAAACCTAATCAGAAAATGTGCTGCATGCAACATTCCGACCCATCCACAGTGTGCTGAGGTAATGCAAGATATGAGAAAAGACACAAGAATTTTTTGCTCAACATGTCTACCATGGATAGACAATGTTATTAAATCAAGATTGAATGTACAAATAGTGGGAGGATGAAGAAGAAGAAGAAGAAGGAAGAAGAAGAAGAAGAAGAGGAAAACGTAAGAGAAGTAAACACAACTGAAATGACAGAAAAAGATAAGGAAAACAAAGAACAAGATAAAAGTATGGATGCAGAGATACTCATTGATACTACATATGAGGCTATAAAGCAGCATACCTACGAAGAAATAAATTACGATATGACAAGCACAAAAGAAAATTGCCGAAGAGGTCTCTACCCAGATCTACACAATTGGACGGGAAAGAGCAAAAAATATCACAAAAAAGACAAAGTCTGCAACCTTTTGAAAGAGGGAATTGCAGATATGGAGAAAAATGTTACTCACACTCCTAAGGTATGTCAAAACTATGAAATATATGGTAAATGTGCATACTTAGATGGATATGAGGATGATTGCAGAGATCTACATCCAAAAATATGCAAAAACCTAAAGAAGGAAAAGATGTAAGTTCGACAAAAAATGTAAATATATGCACCTGTAGCCATGAAAAATAATCAAATAAATAAACCAATCAAGCAATAAAATCCAAAATAAGAAAGAAACAAATAAAGAGAGGAATGAAGAATATCAGGTAAAAGAAAAAAAAAAAGCAAGCCACAACGAGATATGCAGAGGTGCCAGCAAAAATTTCAATGCATCAGCTCCAAGATTCTACTCAAGAGATAATAACTGTTTTTATTATGCAAGGGGATATGCAGATATGGAGAAAATGCGGATTCAGACACAAAATGAATAATTATGATGAAGGAAGAACAAATATTTATGGGAAAAGTTGGATTTTTTAATGTCAGAATTTCTGGAAATGAAAAAAGAAACAACATACCAGAACAGGAAAGAGACATGGGAAATCCTTATTATTAACCCAATATTAAATGAAGGAGAAAACACGCAAACCATCATAGTGATGAATGCGCAGGGGTTTAGTTACGAGTAACTCAAAAAGAAAAATAGAGTACTTAGAAGAACTAACCCCAAATTGAAAAGAAAATAGTATAATGAATATAGTGAAACCTGGTATTCCAAGAGACTGGGAATGATGATCAAATAAAAGGGTTTCAAACTTATAGAATCAGATAGAAAAAATAGAATCAAGGGGAAACCGCAATATATGGGAAAGACCAAAAACAAGGAAAAATATATGAGAAATATAGTAACTCAGAATGTGAACAATAGCGGTAGAATTTGAATCTGAAAAAAATTAATGAACATAGTAATATATAGACCTCCTAATACTAAAAGAGTTTGACTTAATAATAGAAAAAAATTGGATTGATATATGTAGAAATCAAGGGGGGACTGGACTATTTCTCCTATTCTGGAGACTTCAACTTTCCTTTCGTAGACTGGGAAAGAACGAATAGGAGATTGTGGATGTACTTATACATATATAAAAAAGAGAGTAATAGTAGTGCAGAAGATAAGAGGCAATTCGAAAAGCTATTAGATATGCTACTAGAATACAACATTCAACAAATAAATCACCTGCCAACAAGAAAGGAAAATACTTTAGACCTAGTATTTGTGAACGAGATGAATTATGTTAAAGAAATAATAGTTTATAATGCGAGTATTTCAGACCATAATGTCATAGAATTAAACAATCCATTCCAAAGCAAGTGAAAACAGAGATAAGCAAGAAATGAAAAAGTGGGGAAGGATATGGAAAATACAACTTCTACAGTAAAAACTATAAAATGGTCAGAAATAAATGAAGAATTAAACAAAGATTGGGATAACATTTTCGTAAGTGATGACATAAAGGTAAATACGGAGATATTATATAAAAATATTAGAGAAAATAGTGGATAAATATATACCGAGAAGAAAAGTAAACATCAGTCATGCATACCAAGAGACAGAAGGATCTTGTTCCAGAAAATCAGAAAGTGGAAAAAAAAAAGGTCTAGCAAAAAAAAAAAAACAAAAAAAAAAAAATGCATGGAAAGTTTATAGAACTAAAAAGTAAAGTATAGAAAATGCAGAACAAAAGATTATACAATCAAAAGAAAATGAAAAACGGGATATTATACTCATATGCGAAGAAGATGAATAAAAGAAGAATAGAAATAGGCCCTCTAAGAATTGAATTGAGATTAACGAATGAAAAAAAGGAAATTTGCAACATACTGGCAGAACGATATAAGAGAGAATTCACCCCTAGAATAGATAATGAAGATAATGATATAGAAGTAGGGATGAAAATAGTGAATATTTTAGCTGACATAGATATTAATGAAGCTGATATTGTGCAGGCTATTAATGAAATTAAAAATGGAGCTGCTGCAGGGCCTGATGGAATTCCTGCTATTTTGTTTAAAGAAAGTAGTTCATTCTATCGCAAAGCCACTTGCAATATTATTAAGACAAAGTGTAGATACAGGCAAGATTTATGATGAGCACAAATTAGCATATATTACCCCCTACTTTCAAAAGTGGATCAAGACTAGAGGCAAGTAATTATAGGTCCTGTGAGTCTAACATCACATATATGAAAGTGTATGAAAGGGTAATGAAGAAAATATTATGAAACATTTAATAAAAAATAATTTGTTTAATAAAGGACAACATGGTTTCGTACCCGAAAAAGTACACAAACCCAACTGTTAGTCCACCGTGAGAACATATTCAAAAAAAATGAAAAGCGGAAATGAAACAGATGTGGTTTATTTAGACTTTGCAAAAAGCTTTTGATAAAGTAGGACCATAATATATTAGCGAAGAAAATTAGAAAACACAATATCGTGGATAAAGTAGGAAGATGGTTAAAAGAATTTTTACACAACAGAAAACAGATAGTTATTGCAAACGACGAGAAAAATCGGATGAAGCCAAGGTAATATCCGGTGGCCGCAAGGTACGGTGTAGCTGCAATACTGTTTGTTATTATGATTGAAGACATAAGACAATAATGTTAAGGATTCGGTAGTAAGTAGTTTCGCAGATGACACAAGAATAAGTAGAGAAATACTTGTGATGAAGATAGGAAACGCTCTACAAAGAGACCTTAACAAAGTATATGATTGGGCAGAGGTAAATAGGATGGTATTTAACTCTGATAAATTTGAATCAATAAATTATGGAGACAGAGAAAAAGAAACTATATGCATATAAGGGACCTAATAATGAGACAATCACAAATAAGGAAGCAGTTAAAGACCTTGGTGTGATGATGAATAGGAACATGTTATGCAATGATCAAATAGCAACTCTTTGTGGCAAAATGTAAAGCAAAAATGGGAATGTTGTTACGGCACTTCAAAACAAGAAAGCTGAACACATGATTATGCTTTATAAAACATATGTTCGTAGTCCACTTGAATATTGCAATATGATATGGTACCCCACACTATCAAAAGGATATTGCACAAATAGAGAGTGTACAAGGTCCTTTACAGCTAGAATAGAAGAGTTAAAGACCTTGACTACTGGGAAAGACTACAATTCTTAAAATTTATATAGTCTAAGAAAGGAGAAGAGAACGCTACATGATAATTCAGGCATGGAAACAGATAGAAGGAATAGCAGAAAATATCATGGAACTAAAAATATCAGAAAGAGCAGCAGAGGTTAGATTAATAGTGCCCAAAAACTATACCAGGAAAAAAATAAGGAAAGAACACCCAGGACATTAACTCCACTACGCACCAGCATCGATAATGCAGCGTCCTATTCAATGCGTTGCCAGCTCATCTGAGGAATATATCAGGAGTGAGCGTAAGATGTGTTTAAGAATAAGCTCGACAATATCTAAACTGCATCCCAGACCATCCAAGATTGGAAGATGCAAAATATACCGGAAGATGTACTAGCAACTCTCTGGTAGACATTAGAGGTGCCTCACACTGAGGGACCTGGGGCAACCCGAACAAGCATGTAAGGTCTGTAAGGTAAGGTCTCTCTCTCTCTCTCTCTCTCTCATACCTGTTTTCTTTTCATATTTGTCCATTTCCCCAACTTTCTGGCTGCTTTCCCAGTCCACTTATTATCACATTTCGTTTCCCTGTCTATAAAAGTAAATCTGTCCCACATTATTTCTCTAGTCCCTTCTCTCTCTCTCTCACCTGTGGATTTCCCTCCAATTTCAACGCTGGAAAATGTCCAGTGACTCAACATCATGGAAAAACATCGTCTGGAAGCCGAGATTCCAGCCCGAACTGGTTCGCGCGTGTTTCCATAAAGCACCAGCGGTCTTTCCAGTTCCTGCTTCGTTTCTCATGACGGGGCCGTACGTTATCCTTATCAGATTCTCGCGAAGGCGGCTCTTTTATCGTCCGGTAATGTATACTTGTTCTGCCGATGCAACGTTCTCAGTTATGTCGAAAGTGATTACCGAGAAACAATGATGTGAAGTCTGTAAGCCATCTCACTTTAAGCAGAAAAATGATGCTTTGAATCATATAGTACGAACACGTAGCTGCGATGGTAAAAGCTACGTCTCTAGGTTATCTCCCCGAAAAGGTGCTTTCATAGATAAACAATTACGTAGACTAAAGGACCTTCAGTCAGACGCGTAGGAGTTCCCTAGGGATGCTGCCTTTCTCTCTTTCTCTTTCATTTTATTGGTAAAAGCTACGTCTCTAGGTTATCTCCCCAAAAAGGTGCTTTCATAGATAAACAATCACGTAGGTTACAGGACCTTCAGTCAGACGCGTATAGGAGTTCCCTAGGGATGCTGCCTTTCTCTCTTTCTCTTATTTTATTGACTAAAGCTACGTCTTTAAGTTAACTTTCTAAAGAGATGCTTTCATACATTTAGAATCACGTAGGTTACAGGACCTTCAGTCAGACGCGTAGGAGTTCCCTAGGGATGCTGCCTTTCTCTCTTTCTCTTTCATTTTATTGATAGAAGCTACGTCTCTAAGTTATCCCCCTAAAAAGATGCTTTCATACATTTAGAATCACTTAGGCTACAGCACCTTCAGTCAGACGCGCCGAGTTCCCTGGGGATGTTGCCTTTCTCTCTTTCTCTTTTATTTTATTGATGATAAAAGCTACGTCTCCAACTTATCTCCCTAAAAAGGTACTTTCATTCACACACGAACACGTAATCTACAGCAACCTCAGGGATGGTAACTCGTAACACGAAGCATCGAATCAGAAGGCGGTTGGACAAATGGTCGTTGTAGTGCTACAACTCCTGAAGGAATGAATGGATGGCATTTGTTTCGTGTGACTACAAGGAGTGGGGAGAGGTAGTCCTTGAGGTAGTCTCTGCGTTGCAAGCCACCTAGTCATACAACAGTGCCGGGAAATGGGGAGTAAACAAAAAGCTGCCTTTTTCCTGTGAAACGCTTAAGTTAGGCTGAGAGAAATGAATTGATAAGTAGACAGCTGATGAAAGAAGAAGAAAGGGAGAGAGAGAGAGAGAGAGAGAGAGAGAGAGAGAGAGTGTTACAAGGAGTTACAAGGGTCAGGATGTATCAGAGACTTATCAGTCCATCCTAAGAGGAGACATCGTGTGCTCACTTATCTCTAGGAGCAGGTTTTACTGTTCATTCCGCAGTGTCCTAATGATTTTGTCTAGCTTTCTTTTAAACTCTTCCAGGGAGAGAGAGAGAGAGAGAGAGAGAGGGAAATCAGCTGCCCTGAAGACTGACGAGAGAGAGAGAGAAATCAGCTGCTGAGGTACTGAAGAAAGAGAGAGAAGATTGACAGGGAAATCAGCTGCTAAGGAACTGTCACAAGAGAGAGAGAGAGAGAGCGCCATGAATTGCATATTTGCACTCGAAACGTTTATAGAGTGGACAGATCTCTAGCGTGTGGGGCAACAACATCGGAAATGCCAAAGATCAATTGTGAAATGTCTGTTTAAGAGTGTTTGGGTTAGTTTTGCCATGGCAGGACGGGGGAATTACAGCACAACTAGTTAAATAAGGGCTTCTCCTGGCGGTGTCTCGGTCATCACTACTGCCTGCCTGCCTTTATATCCCTTATTCAAACCCAAACCCCCCCCCCCCACCAACCCCCCCGACACCACCGCACCAACCCCGCCCCCGCCCCCTCGGTCTTATTCCTGTGGAATTATTCTGAAAAAGGAATTCATGTCCCAAAAGGCGAGTTTTCTCGAATTATTTTCTAAAAGAATTTAAGTTTCCCATAGGCGTGATTTCCTCCTCAAAGATTAAAGATCGGATTCCTTTCATCTTTAGTGACTCACGAATTCTTTTCTAATGGAATTCAAGGGCCCAAAGGTGAGTTTTCTTGTCACAATGAAGACATCGGATTCCTTTCGTTTTTGTCGACTCACGAATTATAATCTAAAAGATTTTAAGTCCTTTTTATTTTATTGGCTAACTAAAATCTGACTGATTCGAAAAAGTCCGTTTTATCGACGGATGAATTATTTTCTAAAACATTTTAAGTCCCTTTTATTTTATTGACTGACGAAAATCTGACTGATTCGAAAAAGTCCGTTTTATCGACTGACGAATTACTTTCTAAAAGATTTTAAGTTCCTTTTATTTTATAGACTGACTAAAATCTGACTGATTCGAAAAAGTCCGTTTTATCGACTGACGAATTATTTTCTAAAAGATTTTAAGTTCCATTTATTTTATAGAGATTTATGACAGACTTTCCTTCATACATTTTCTCCCTGTGAAAGGAACGTGTAGTTACAAATCTAGAAGTATATCATTCTTCCCCTCAAGAGACCGAGCTAATTGCCGAGGGCTATATTATAATCTTTCCTTCATACAATCTTTTTCTTGTGAAAGAAACTTGTAGTTATAAACCCAGAGGTATAATCTCCCACCTCAAGGGATCGAAAACAAGTTTAGCATTGTAAGAAGACTTACGCATCACCGTTTACACAACGGGGGATCCTCCTGGAGTCCTCCTTCAAAGAAGTACACTAAAGACCCTCCCTTGTGAAACCAATTGTTTATTGTTCCTGAGCCATCGGCAAAGAAGGGATCTCACCGTGACTTATCTGCCAGGAATACCCATTAAAACTCACCTGTCTAAACACAAAACCCACCCCTTTATCGCCTTTCTCTTCCGAGCGTTTACCATTGCAGTGGCGAGTCAGGGAGCGGAGTACCTCAGGGTCATCGCTTGAACCGTGATTTACCGGAGCCTTTCAGGCATAGCGAGTGAGGTGTGGCTCTTCACAAAAGCATCTTGGGAATTTACGTTCGGGTCTAGCTTTACTGGAGGCGCCTGTTGAATTTCGTTGGAAGCTTACGCTTTTCCTATATTCCCGAAGGGTTTTCCTTATTCCGTATTGCGTTTGGTAAGGCTCGGGTATAAGCTTGGAGGAATTCATTCAAGTGCATAAGGAACGTATTGTATTTGAGATGCATTGCATTAGGAACGGCTGTAGGTTTAGACGCATGCGTACTCGACACACACACATACATATTTATATATGTGTGTATGCATATATATATATATATATATATATATAATATATATATATACTATATATATAGTGTGTGGGTGTGTGTGTTGTATTTATATATACTGTATATATACATTAACCAGACAAGATAATTTCATTTATCCCTCTGAACATTCAAAACCACTTCGAAAAAACCTGTAATAAATCTTCAGCAGAACTATGACCGTCGAACCCTCTAGCAGTCATTCGTCAATATCCTTGAAAATCAAAGGCATTCTTTTGAATATTCCTACAGCAGCATCAACCCTGCGCTTGATTGGTATTTATTGCATTTATTCGAAAACATCTCAAGAATACTTTCTGTTAAGTTAGTTTCACCTGTTTTCTCTAAGTGAACTTACCAAATTCAGTGCAAATGCCCTACCTTACGCTGCTTCTTCCTTCTTATATGTTCCTATGTCTAATTTCACTGTTTTCTGACTTATTATATTCAAATCGACTCATCTATTACCTCCAGATACAAAACCTAAAATCTCTCTGATGCTTGAACCCATCTCTTCAAAAGGCAATTGGATATGATAATATAAAATAGCGGACCTTCATGAGAACCAACTACTACAAGATTCAGGGCCTCTGTAACACGTTTTTTTGGACTTTGCTCCTTATCAAAGCATCGGATGTAGCTGAAAGTTGACAATTGTATATTTTACAACCACACACAAATTTTGTCAGCATTATCAATAACCTAAACCTGATAGTTTTAATTTTTATAGAGTAAAAATTATCTAGCCGACGCCATGGCTAATGATTACGAGTCAAGAGTCGAAAAACATTCATTACGTAAACAAGGTAAACACCGTTTTACGAAATGTTGCCCCGCCCATCCCCCCGACACAAACTCATTCACCTTGTTCCATCGGCTCTGAAACTCATAGCAGTCAAGAATGGCTAACATGATTTGGAATTGTCCCCGTGGTTGCAAAACTGCATTTGTCTTACGACTTGCAACTTTATATAGTCAAGAGAAAGCCTGTGGCCATACTTACTATAGCCTGAATAGGTAATTATTCAGTTTCTAGTTTAAATCCAATGTTTATGGTCTGATTTGTATTTAGCGTAACGGGATTATAATACTTGTAATGTCATTCAGGATTTTGAACATTTCCATTAACTATTCACTATGCCACCAAGAGAGAGAGAAAGAGAGATTGTATGTAAACAGTCTTTATATAACTATTTTTGTTAAAATGAGATTTTTATCCAAAGTAAATTCAAGCTTATATGTGCTAAAATCTCCAGCAGACCAACGGATCATCCAATATAATTTTTTTTTCTTCTTCTTTAGGCCGTACGACCGTATTGGATATAAGACTTTATGAATGGCGGAACGATACATAGATGTGGGTGGGGTATCTGTGCTAGCGTAGTAATAATACTGTAGTAATAGCAGTAATATACATGAATTAAACGTTTAGGCCAACTGCTGGGATCCTTAAGGATCATTTAGCACTTCTTACAACTACTCGAGAAATGAGTTTTTATAGCCAGAATTTAAATTTTCTAATCCAACAATGCCCATGGTAGCCTTCAGTGTTATCCTGAATTATAACGAGGCCAAAGTGGGTGGGGCCTCATGAAGTCATCATTCTGACGATAATTATTGGTGAAGGTTTAAAGCCAAAATACGGTACCGGCTATATTTTTTTCAGTAAATAGGTAAATAGTCAATAAATAAAAATTGCTTGACATTGGATATAGCAGTTATCAAATCAAGCTTGTCTACTATGTTTTTGAAAATTACTAACTATTCCCTACATCTTTCCAATCTGATTGTGACCTATAAATTAGACTGTAATTTTTTAGGACACTTATTTTGGGAGTTAGACTAATAATCGAAGTGTTTTTGTATTTATTAACATATTTTGTTGGTTTGTTCATTATGACAATTATCAGTGGAGAGGTTTCAGAGTTCATAAAGGTGTACTGCTTTGCTTGTATTTCAATTTGTATGTCATTGTTGCCAGAGGTATAGCCTTCGTTACGTATAGCCAATCATCCATCGAGAAGGAGGGAAGAAATGCTGTCTTAAGTTACGTAACGAGTGCGTTCGAAACCTTTTCTCCGAGTAATTGGCCCGTCTTCATAAAAAAGTCACTTTTACATTATAAGTACCAAATTTATTCAACCTACGTAATGCGTAATGCAGAACAGTCAAAATTTGTGTTGATATAATGTGTATTCTGAATAAACGTTATATTTATGAAATGCATAGATGGAAAGTTATTGCGAAAAAACCGTGTTACAGAGGTCCTGAATCGTATAGTAAAACACTACATCGAATTCCTCCGAAGAAACGTCACGTTCCTTGACTGACGGATGGCGACGCAAAACGGCCGTTTGGGAAATCTCCATAGCGGAAAGTTCCCGGAATGCGTATGGCAACCAGTAGATGGTGACACGGAGAAACGACGATCACGCGCAGTTGACAGACGAATAGTGACGCCTCTCCCGAAAATGCTTACTTGGCAACTCGGGTCTGACGTAGCGGAGGTTTTTCGTAAGGTAGCCTATTGCCGCTGCCCTGGAGGAGAGGTGATTAGTTCCCTACGTCTTGCAGAAATGACGACGGGACGTGCTACCGGAGAACCTAACCTAATTGTGTCATGGGCCAATACGCTTGTACATTCCATATTTAAGTTTTTCGCTTACTCGGGGAGTAAGCCTGCAAACTACTTTGTTGTTGTATTTAGTTTTAGTTGATGTTCTTGTTAGGGGTAGGAAAGGTCTATGGAAAAGCCTAAAAAGGTCTGAAAAAGGTGTTTCGCGTCGAGTTCAAGATACAGGAATTTTAGGATAGGATATTTATTACTTATCTGTTAAAATGAAAATGTATAAAATAAATAATAATCAAGTTAAACAGCACAGAAAAAAATATTTCTAGTAAAATATAGCGTATTTGTTTTAATTTTCGTCGGTATGAACAACGTTCTCTTTGACTGTAAGATTTTAACACGCGCCTAGAGCAAGCTGGAGTCGGGTCACGCCTTGTTTATATATGTGATGTACAGATCTGATAGGAATTCATTTGCTTGGTTCGTTTTCTTTTCTTTTTTTCTATATCAATTATCCTCCTATTTCCACATCTACAGATCTGATAATTCCGTAGTTTTTAACTTTCATTCGATTTCATCTCCCTCGGTTCGTCTTTCACAAACACGAGTGTTTAATAGAATGTTTAAAACAATGCTTTACTTGCACAAATTCAGATTTACTTTACAATTCATTCTGAATTCATCTGGAACATTTAATCCCCATTTCATTCATTCATCGTCTTTCTATCTTTTTGTACTCATGTTTTAGCGTTTCTTGTTATCCAGTTCAGGTATATTCCTGTTATCAATATTTCCAGTCTCCAGTTCCATTTCACTAATTTACATATGAATGATCAGCGTCATTTAATTTTTCCAATATCTATTTAACCATTTCGCTCTGGGAAAAATACTAAATTTGACTTTCCAATCGTCAATCATCCTAGACAAATGCTACACTTATCATTTCTGTATTTTCCTTATATCTACCGTAGTAAACTCTGTAAATCCTTCAAACTTACAAAACAAATACCTATAACCGCACTTGAACCTAACCTATCTAACCTATAATTCCTATGTTGCAAAATCTCTGACAAGGTTTGGCTTCAAATAAAGACTGTTTGAAGTCTCCATATCTCTGCACATTGCATAATTTCAAGGTCCCTCAGTCCCTCGTGTATATGGTGTTAATGTTGCTCGCTCTCTCTCTCTTTCTCTCTCTCTTTCTCTCTATCGCTCTCTCTCTCTCTCTTTCTCCTTCTCTGGATGATCCGTGTTCGAATCTACAATCAGACGACTATGGACGAATGGCCGTATTCCCTAATATCCTATTCTAACTCTGTTGACCTAAGCAATGTAATATGACAGAAGATTAGCAGTTAGACAACTATTGTGGGTTTCAGCTAGTGAGAGAGAGAGAGAGAGAGAGAAAGAGAGAGAGAGAGAGAGAGAGAGAGAGAATTAGACGTCAAAATGTACGCCCTCCAAACGGGAGGTCTTTGACAAGGTAATCCACACTTCACATGGGTGAAAGTATTCTTAAGGTATTCTCTGTATTAACTTTATCTTTTTTTAATGAGCGCCTCCTCACATTATGGGATGAGGTTGCTAGACATACTAGTTTTTCACTGACTGGTGCAATCTGACTTCGATAGGTCTACAGGTCACGGAGGTGGAGGTGGCTATATATATATTTATTATATATGTATATATATATATATATATATATATATATATATATAGATATATTTATATATATAGTGTGTGTGTGTATGTGTGTGTTTGCTTGAGTGTATATATGTGCGTGCGTGGCTAGCGATTTAGAAGACATCATTTCATATCTAAAAGGAAAAAAATATTGGAGTCTGTCATGCTCTCTTCTTGTAATCCTGTTTTTTTTTTTTTTCTTCTTCTTTCTTCTTCTTCTTCTTCTTCTTCTTCTTCTTCTTCTTCTTCTTTTTTGACGTCTACGTGATGAAAGACCACAAACATCTCGTTCAAATTTTTTTGCAGATCATTCCTTCTTTTGCCTAAAAAATATTAATGCCGCGATAAAGATTCCTTTGTCTTGACTTGAATTTCTCGGAATTTAATTCTTCCCCCAAGGAGGGCCTTTTGGGACCCAGCTGTTTTTCATTCGTTTTTTTTATCTCTACTAAAAACTTACTTTTTACTGGTTTAATCACTGTGGCTTATATTTTCTATATATGAGTTGGCAAATGGAACGCGTGAGCGATTGGAAAGAAAGAGAGTCTTCAGGCCTGCGGAGATAGTGGTGCTTATCATAGTGGGAGGTTTTGACGCGTGCTGATGGTTCCATCTGTGTGAATTTTGTTAGGTAAAACGAAACGGATCTAGGATGTTTATATATATATATATATATATATATATATATATATATATATATATATATATATATATTATCCTGCAATGTTCACTATTAACCCGAGCAATAACGTCTTCAAAAAAACACAATTCACGCAGAAGACGCCTAAGGCAGGGCAAACTGGTGTATTCAAGTAGACCAAGACTGATGGAAACAAAATAAAAAAAAAAAAACATTCCGTAGGTTGATTTCAACTGCCAGTAGAATGATGGAAATTTTCAAAAGTCTGGGGATCAGGGCTACCAACAATACAAGTATTATCTATCGCTATTTGAGAACGCTCAGATACAGATAAACTTTAAGGAGAGGAGAGAGAGGAAAGAGTGAGAGAGAGAGAGAGAGAGAGAGAGAGAGATAGGTATTCCGTGGGTTGTACAAAACTGCAAATAGAACGATGATGATTTTGAAAAATCTGGAGGGTAGGGCTACCAACATTATGTGACAGTCATGGAGGCATCGTAGATACCAACAGACATTTAGAGAGAGAGAGAGAGAGAGAGAGAGAGAGAGAGAGAGAGAGATATTACAAAAACCAAACAGATGGAAAAATGAATCACGAATCACCTGAAGATGAGCAAATCGTTTCCAGTCTGAGGTTAAAAAAAAAAAAAAAAAAAAAAAAAGAGCAGAAAACAAAAAGGAAATTCTTGAGCAACGAAGATTCGTTAATCCTCCCCAACTCGACGCCTATTAAGAGGCGTTTAAATGGGCCATTAAATGAAGTGGTCCTCTCAGGTCCCAGTTTACTCAGATTGGGGGAAAAATAAATGGGTTTGTATCGGTAAGTGCAAATGTACTTGACCTCTGACTCTCACGTTCCTTCGAAGGTTTATGTGGTTAGGATGGGTAGAGGTCAATTCATTTATTTATTTATTTTTTTGTGGAGAAAAAGAATTGCTGATAATTGACATAACATTTATAACTGTGAATTCCCATATTTTTGTGGTTATGAAATCCAAGTGTTCGACTTATTTATTTATTTTTTTGTGTGGAGAAAAAGAATTTCCATAACTTTTATAATTGCGAATTCCCATATTTTTGTGGTTATGAAATCGAATGTTCAACTTATTCACGAATTTTGACAATAATTTTCGTATGTTTCCTGATGAAAGTTTTTTTTCATATTATTCGATGACATTTTGGATGGTGATTTCTGACAAATTTATGATACGAGAGCTATAGTTCACGTCCTCATATTTGAGAAAACAAATTAATATGATTATGGATTTTTCATTCTGAAAAATACATATGACCATTTTGATTTATTCATTAATATTTGACAGATTTCTTGAACGATTTTTAAAAGATTTGATGGAAAGGGTTCGTTCATTTCCTTACAGGTATAAAAATTAATATTCATTTATTTTTTATTTTCATAAGTAGAATTATTTTAAATTCCGTACTTATTTTTGAAAAAAGATTTCTCACACTGTGGTGGTTTTTATTTTCTCATCAATGAAGAAATCAATTCAGTTCGTTTCGTAAGGTGCTTTGATGATAAAAACAAATTCTGTATTTGCTATTCAAGACATCTTGGAAAAAGAGTATGTATGTATATATATATATATATATATACTATATATATAGATATATATATATATATATTACTGTTGAATATTCTTCATGGAATCAATCTTAAATTCTTTCCAGTTATATCTTCTTTACAAAAACATATCCGTTTTTATGACATTCATTTCGTTGAAATGAAAGTAATACCTATTCAGTAATTGAAGCTGTATCGAAAACATTAAGCTTTTATTTAAAATAAGAATACGCTTCTAAGTGTCCGGTACCCTCATTCACTAGCACCTCAAAATCTAATGTTTCTTATCTTAATTAATCTCTCATCTTCCTACAGGAATTATTCACTGCTGCTTTTTCTTGGTGAGATATGGGACTCACTTGGAATTCCCTAATCGTGTGTGCGATAAAGGGAGAGAGAGAGAGAGAGAGAGAGAGAGAGAGCAGTGCCAGTGTCAGCACCATCCAAGATAAGATATTCAATGGCAATTTTACACTTTCCTTCACCAAGTGTATAGAAATTTTCAGTATTTTAACAATATCTTTCGTACTCTTCTCTTCATTGAGAGAGAGAGAGAGAAGAGAGAGAGAGAGAGAGAGAGAGAGAATGTAATTACTATATCACTGCAATTAATGTTATAAACAATACCTCGTCGAGGGCCTCCAGCGTACAATTATAAGATGGGATACTGACCACTGGTCTCTCTCTCTCTCTCTCTCTCTCTCTCTATCTCTCGCCACATATGTAGTATATACTGGATTTATACGGGACGTACCTATTTCATTCCCTCCATCCTGTCTGAGAGAGAGAGAGAGAGAGAGAGAGAGAGAGAGAGAGAGAGATTCCACCATAAACTAGCAGACTGACAGACACAGCTATCATGACAATGTCAACCGTAAACATACACTTAAAGAACGAGGTCTAGTTCACGACGCACAAACCCACAAACCCTACAGGTACAAACGCACAGACAAACAGGTGTTGGTGAGATAGAGGTTCCACCATAGACTAGCAGACAGACATACAGATAGTATGACAATGTTAACCATATATATACTTAAAGAACTAGGCCTAGTTCACGATGCACAAACCTACAAACTTTACACGCTCAAAGAAACACGCAAACCAACGGGTGTTGGTGATTCCTTGGGCAACCTCTACGGTATCCTTGGGTATCCTCGACATTGACATTGTTATTTTGTCATTGAGGCTCTCAGGGAGCCCAGAAGAGGAACTCGAGAGTGAACGGCCTGACCCATTAATAGCTCGACCGAGTGAGGTGCCCCTATTTGCACGACCACGTGTTAGGCCGATGTTATTGTTATTGTGATGGTGGCTGGGTATTAACATCCACTCCTGTTACTGTTGTTGGTTTTAGTTATTCTTGCTGTGAGCATTTTTGTTACTTTTCATTTCTCTGTTACTTCTGAGAGAGAGAGAGAGAGAGAGAGAGAGAGAGAGAAGCCACCTTGATGCACGGCCATGTGTTAGACCGATGTTATTGTTATTGTGATGGTGGCTGGGTATTATCAATCACTCCTGTTGTTGTTATCGGTTTTAGTTATATCTGCTGTGAGCATTTTCGTTGTTTTTTGTGATATGATTGTTAGAGAGAGAGAGAGAGAGAGAGAGAGAGAGAGAGAAAAGCCACCTTGATGGACAAAGGACACCCAGAACGATGCATTATTTTCACGTTAAAGTTTCAAAGGGCACAAAATAGTACAAACACCTTGAAAAAACTCATTAAAAACTGCGACCCCAACCAGTGATAAAGTTAAGCTGAGATAGAATGCGACCGTTGCATCTCAAATAGACAATTTGAAAGCGTAATTGTATTTCGTTAAAATAATAAAAATGAAATTGAAGGGAAAATTCCATTTGCGCAACCCAAGTGAAATTCTTAAGAAGCAAAACCCGTTTTGAAGGAAGCGAAGCGGAGAGAGAGAGAGAGAGAGAGAGAGAAGAAGAGTGTTGCGTAGTCTCAGTGCAAGAGAGTGGTAGGTGAATTGATAGATAGATGGATATAAAGAGAGAGAGAGAGAGAGAGAGAGATAATAACACTACGTATATACTCAATATTTATCAGAGAGAAAGACAGAAAACCAAATACATAGTAGAAAGAGAGAGAGAGATAGAGAGAGAGAGAGAGAGAGGGAGAGAACATCAATACATACCAACATATGACGGAGAGAAAGACAGGGAACATAGTAAGTAAATACAAAATGAAAGAGAGAGAGAGACAAGAAAGAGAGAGATAAAAACCCTATATATACCCAATGTACACCAAAGAAAGAAAAAATATTTAGTCTAAAATGAGAGAGAGAGAGAGAGAGAGAGGGGTTCTCTTTCACTCCGCAACCCAGACCTTCAATGATACCCATAGGGCCCCTTTACAAGGTTTTAACTGAGGGCACAGAGGCATTTCACGAACGCCCTATACCCGTCTTTGTTATGGAAAAATCCTACGGCCTCAATACAAAAAGAAGCATTACCATGTTCTAGGAAAATATCTCTTTAGTTCATCTCTGCGTTTCAGCACGCGGTTTCTTTATTTCTTCTTTCTTTTTTAATCTTTTTCGTCTTTTTCTTTTGCGTTGTTGTATTGTTTCGTTTTACGCCGTTGTTATAAACGATGAATTTCTTGTTGGTATTATTATTATTATTATTATTATTATTATTATTATTATTATTATATACAAAATCAACTCGCTTAATTCTGCCATTCTCTGTAACAGTATTTACCTAATAGAGTCGTTTACCAAAATATAATTGTTATTATTATAATTATATTATTCTTATTATTAATAACATTAATGCTACTATTATTTTTTATTATTGTTATTATTATTATTTTCAGCACTTCAATATTATTATTATTATTATTATTATTATTATTATTATTATTATTATTATTATTATTATTATTATTATTATTGAGTCCCTTTTATATACTAAAATCTTGTAAAGTTTCTACGCTAATCTCCAATATTAATGTGAAAGAGAAAAAACTATAAGGAAAATTGAGAAGATGATTTAAACTAACTCTAATAATAATAATAATAATAATAATAATTAATAATAATAATTATAATTATAATAATAATAATAATTAAAATAATATAATAATAATAATAATAATGTACAGCCGTCCTATTTAACAGGACTTGTTTAAGAGAGGGTCCACTTCCTTATTATCATTATTATTATTATTATTATTATTATTATTATTATTATTATTATTATTATTTTATTATTATTACATGCGTCTATGTTTATATCTTCATCTATCTAAAACTCCATGTCCTCATTGCATTGGTTTCAACTTATAGATGAACAAGACGATTAATAAGACAGAATTTTACTTTCGTAACTCCTAATTTTATTTATGTCTTTATTTTAATAAGTTACGGCTAAATGAACAAATAGAAATATGAAGCAGGTGTTCGTACTATCTATATATGTTGAAACATTCTTCTCGTCTGAAGAGAGAATGTCCGGGAACTGTTCGTGTGATAGTTTAATAAAACATATAATATTAAAATATTTCCTGTAGAGCTTAGATCTTAAGATGAAAACGTCTACAAGATTCATTAAACGTTATTTTAACTGATTCCATTATATTCACCAGTTGTCTGGAAACGACGTCGAGGAAACTGATTTACGTCATCGCTCTTAGAGTCACCAAGTGAGAGTTTCCCGCTGCACGAGTGGTTTGCGTGCTCGCCTACCGGTCCGGTGGTCCGAGTTCGATTCCACGCAGATATCTTATTTCTGGTGATTAGAAATTAATTTCTCGATATAATGTAGGTCCCGTCGCTAGGTAACCAGTTGGTTCCTAGCCACGTAAAAAATATCTAATCCTTCGGGCCAGCCATAGGAGAGCTGTTTATCAGCTCAGTGGTCTGGTTAAGCTAAGATAATCGTTGCAAGATGTGATTGCATATCCAGCAGTTTATCTCGATTGCTAACGATTACTAGAAAGTTTTGATTTCGCGATAGTTTTTTCTACTCGTTTTTACTACACTGAAATAAATCAGTTTTTTTTTATGAATTCGTATAAAATCGTTTAACTCTGAAAACTTCTTTCACTCAAATTATTTATTAAATACAAAAAATATCGATAACTGCTGCAGAGTGAAATTGGGGATATCTTTTTATGAAACGCGATTGTAGCGAGTATAAAACCCCAGTTGAATATTCAAAGCGGCCCCCATGTTCACTAACTGCTTTGTTCCGTAAGAACTACCAGAAATAACCTGTTTCAGTTATTTTGGGCTTGAAAGAGGGTTTTTTTTTTTGATATGTTGGTAATTGCAATTGGAACAGGGGCTAAGGAAATTTTACTACGCCTTAAACAAATTGATGTGTCCTTAATTACTATGCCTCTGGGTGGGACGATTAAGCGAAGGACATATTAGTTAAGACCCTGTGATTAAGACAGGAATCCTCATGTTTTTTTTTTTCAATCTGGAGCTAAAAACTTTTTTTATTTTATCTTAAAGGAAGGATCCAGAAGGTTCTGAAGCTGCGAATGACTGTTATTTCACATATTCTTATAAGACTGGGCTATTTTTTTTTTTATAAAACAAACTCAATATTTGATTTGTACAGGTCTAGTAGAGAACTAAGAATTCCTCAGACTATCACAGACCTGACAACATATCTGTAGTTTCATGTAAACTATGGAGCCATCTTTTAACACCCAACAGAAACCAAGGGAGCATAATGGGC
>NC_087216.1:18002735-18009541 GCF_015104395.2 Macrobrachium nipponense | reverse complement strand
GTGTCTTTCTGGAGGATCTGGGTGGGGTACTTAAACACTATTCAGGGTGGTGTTCTATCGCTCAGAGGAGGGTGCAACTCTTTTTTTTTAGTGGGGGGCGAATTCCTTCTTTTTTTTTTCTTTGTGTTGAGGTATTGGGGGTGAGTCTGGCCTTGGATAAGGAAATTTCAATGCCAAGGAATCAGCTGATAACAATTGGTTGATGGTGTGAGATGCCCGTAAGGTTTTTTTAGAAAGATTTTTTCTATCTCTTGAGTGAAGAGAAAAGGAAATGAAGTGCATATATATTTGGGGTAAGTTTTCCTTATGCTTTGGAGAATGCTTTTACGCAAGGTTAGGGGGCATAATTATAAATGGGGACACAGAGATTATTAATTTTTTTTAATGGAGATTTGATTGGTGTTGAGGAGATTGCTTTAAAATGGTGCTGAGTGGTGATGACTGGTGTTGTCAATTGGTGATGCCCGGTGGTGCTGAATGATGATGATACGTGGGAGTGGTAATGGGGTTGTATATGCCTGGTGTTGCTGAGTGGTGTTGTATCTAATGATACCGGAGAGTGGTGTGTGGCAATTATGATGAATACTGGGGAATGACAATATTAATGCCCTTACTTGAGATATTTGCAGGAGAATTATTATTATGGTGAATTATTATTATTTTCATTACGGGAGATATTTTACGGAGAGGTACTTAAGTAGAATTATCATTACTTGAGACTTATCTTACAGGAGATTTGAGATATTTCATGGGAGATTATTTTATAATTATTACAGATAATTATATTACTGAGAATTATTACAATGAACTATGGGAAAAGTTTTGTCGTTAATTATTTACGGAGTTTCTATGACTTTGGAGAATGTGCCAATGATTTTATGGGTGAGGATATCAATTATTGGTGGATTTTGGTGGATTTGATGATAGCAATTTTGGTGATACTAGCGAGTACTGATAGTTGATAATTCTGATACTTGATACTTGTGAATGGGCAAGTACTAATTTTGCTAATATTGGGCGAGTACTGATATTTACTAATATTTGGTGATACTACTGATACTGGCGAATTCTGATACTGATAATTCTAATATCTGGTGATTATTCTGATACTGATAGTTCTAATATTGGTGTAATTTTTTTTATACTAACATGGGTGTTATAATGATACTAAGGGTAGTGATGTTTTTTTGTGAATTTGGGAGGAACTAACGACACTTTTTTTTCTTTTTTTTAAGAGTTCAGCAGAAAATTGTTTGACATCTACGTGAGTCACGGGGATAGTTAACAGTGCCAGTGATTTTTATTTTTTCCTTTTTTAGTTGTTAGCCATCGCTGAAGTAAGTTTTTTTTTTTATCATGGGCGAGTTTGAATTTATTTTTCTCTCCAGGTTGTGTGAATTTTTTAATACCTCAGTTTGTGACTTAGAATCATTGTGCGGGAATGTGTTTATAATTTCAGCTGTTTTGATGCTGCAGAGAGATTTATGGGAGAATTTTTGCATTTTTTGCATTTATACATTATGGCACTACATTTTTTTTCTGGATATTTGTGTTCCGGAAATTGTGGGTTTCTTGCACAATACCTTTGTTGTATTTGTGACAATTTTGCCAGAGATAGGAAACTTGGTTAAGTTTATTTTGGCCTATGCCGTAGTGAACATGGGGAAGTCTTTGCTTAGACACTTTGAATTTGGAGTTATGTTATAATGAGTTACGTGGCACATTGGTGATTTTTTCTAGAATTTCCTAGGCAATTTTATTTGCCGAGTTTTTTGCCCTTTCTTAGCAGTTATGCTAAACAGAGAGTTTATAGTTTTTGACTGTAACATTGAGTTATTTTCCTGGAGAATTGGAGATATAATTGGAGATATAATTGGAGATGTAATATTTTTGGCCATTTGATATTTTTTATTGTGTTGGAGATATTCCAGTTTAGGCCTATGTGGTGAGAGCTACGTTTAGTTCCATTATTTTGCAGCCATTTTTGTTGCAAATGGAGACACCTTTATGAGAAGATATGGGGCAATATTTTTTAGTGTAACAGCTAGATGCTTTGAATGCATTTTTTTGGAGATGGAGTTACACTTTTGATTATCCTGCTTGGAGTGTAATAATCTTTTTGGAGACTAGTTTTATTCCACATGGAGTTATTGGTGAATTAGAGGTAAGTATTTTTTATTTGCTGAAATAGAGGTGAATATTTTGTATTGCTGGAGTGGTGGTTTTATTAACACACAGTTATTGGTGGGATAGAGGGAATATGGTGTTGTGGGGTTATTAATTAAATGGGGGAAATATTTTTATCATTGGAATGGTGTTATCATTAATATGGTGATATATATATATATATATATATATATATATATATATATATATTATATATATATATATATATATATATACATATATGGAGATGGTGTTAATCTTTTTTTGGTGGTGATTTTTTTTTTGTGGCTATGATTTTTTTTCTGGAGTTTAACGAGCCAAGAAAGGGGTTCTGTGGTTCTTTTTGGTTTCGTGACTAATTGTAGGCGAGTGGCATTACTGCATTGTGGTCCTATGGAGATGTTGTGCATTTTTTATATTCCCCAGCGATTTTTTTTTTTTTTTTTTTGGAGGCATATAATTGCTGAATTGTGAGTTTACCGTAGTTTTTTTTTTATCCTGGATAGGTGATAATTTGTTTGTATAATTGGGCAGTATCATTTGTGAGAGTTATGTCTTTGAGACAATTTTTGAGCACCTTAGTCATATCCTTGGGATAATTTTGTGAAATGTGCTTATGTGGTGTCAGTATAGAACTTTTTTTGAGAATCATAGGTTTCTGAAGTTGGAAGTCTGACCAGACATTCCTATACTACAGTCCGAGCACCTGATGTGTTCGCGGGAGGATTTTTGCTGAAAATGCTGTGATGAGTCATGGTGTGATGACTTTTCCTCTAGTGGTGATTGCTCAGAGTTTTTGCAATATCTGGAAATGTTGACCATAGCATTTCATGAAAATGCACGTGTAAGGGATTCCTTTCTGGCTGTGTCCGATAGAAGAAAAAGTTGCGATGGCAAAATTCCGTAACTATACATATTGCATTTATGGGGAAAATGCGGTTATGTATATCATGCATATATTATGTGCTTTGTGATGGGGGGAAAGTTAACTTATTGTTATTGTCATTATCTTTTTTTTTATCTTTCTTTTTTTTCCTTTTCCTACGAGAGATGTAATTGGGGATCGAGCTTTAAATGGCATTTTCCTTTTGGACGGGAGATGTAATTTGTCGGGGGTTGTGATTTACATAAATGGGCGTTTTGAAATTAATTATGAGCAGTGAAGCGTATTTGCTGTTAGACACTGGAGAGTTTTACTGATTTTGTGGGTTACTGAAATATCAGAGCTTGAGAGAATGTTTTTCAGTGATAATTTTGGGTCTGGGCTCGTGACGGGATTTTTTTTTCTTTTCTTGGGCTAATTACTTTTTCTTTTTTTACTTGTGAGTCAGAGTTTTGGAGTGTGTGTGCTGGTGTGTGAATTTGGTGAAGTTTTTTTTTATTATTGGAGACTTAAGTTAGAGAACTTAATGCTTTTTTTTGCGGGGCTGTGATAATGACTTATGATTTGGCGATCATATGGAGTTCCTTCGCGAGTTGAAGTTAGAAATTAGTTCAGTGGTCATGTTGAATGGAGTTAATTGGGAGACGTTCGGTTAGTATTTCTGAATTTTTTAGGTCATTATTTGATAGAAGTATGTCTGGGGTCAATTCTTTTTTGATTGACCGATGACTTGACTGACATACTTAAACACACCATAATCGTCATTCCCCGATGCTAGCATGACGCCCACCAGCCGTTGCAGAGATGTTGCTGTTGTATGCCCACTTAAGAGAATTTCTACAAGTCTACAGAGTTCTACAGTGCTTTTGGGTCTACAGAAGCCGTTGGATGTCTTCCACTGGGAGACGTTTCACCTTGCTACAGCGTGTTTCTACGAGTCTGTGCAGGCAGTTGCAGACAAAGATGGAGAAAAAGTTTCTACACCCAATTGTTATAATAGCCCTAGTGGGTTTTGGAGATGAAGTGTGATAGACATTACGTGGTACTGCCAGAGACGTGTAGTTATTATTATATTTTGTGTTTAATGAGCCGGCCAATGTGTTTTTTTATGTATTGAACTGTTTTATGTGGCCTGTGGCTAGGCAGGGGCTAGCCAGGATGGTGGCCGAGCTAATCTGTAAAAAGGGGGAATGTGCAGACTCATCATTTTTAACTTCCCATGGAGACAGAGTCCAAGTGACGAGCTTTGGGAATGCTGATGTGTCTTTTTGCTGTATGTGCAGATCTGTGCATGTCCTGTTGCTACAGGCGATCGCAAAGGTGCCTTTGAAAACTAGCTACAACCAGTTATGAGGGTGTGGACGAAGAGTGTGAATTCATGTGTACGTGTACGAGCTATGTCCGTTTTAATGGCAGGCATTAGCCAGAACAATGGAGACAGTTCCCTTGGAGAGAAAGAGCATGGATGGCTCTATAATGTGTTTTTGTCTGGGCTGCAATGGGTAAGAGTTACTGTGCTTTAGCCAAAGATATGGCTTGTTTCTGTTTCTGATATTTTGTAAAGATGTTCTATTTCATTTAATCTTTTGACTTTGTCTTTACAATTGTGTATGCTCATTAGTGTGTCCCTCCTGTCTTTTAAACAGGCGGATCTAGTGAGAGGGACTGTGTGGAGGAAACTATATTTTGGAGATGAGATAATTGGTGCTTGACTATTACTGATTAAGACTATTATTCACCGGGGGTTACCTAAGTTATCTGAACTTGAGTTATCATTCCATTTAATTGTCCTGTAAGAACCTGAGTTATTTAATTAGTACTTTACTTTGAATAAACGTATATTTTTGTAGTTCCGACTCTGATTTGATGACCTAATGAAATGGAGTGGAGGTTGTCGAGAGAGAGAGAGAGAAAGAGATGGGGGGGGGGTGTTATTGACAGGGTCTGAGAGAGAGAGAGAGAGAGAGAGAGAGAGAGAGAGAGGGGGAGAATGTGTTACCAGACTTAGTTTGCCAGCCACTTATGGCTAACGCTTACCAAATATGAAAATATGAGAAACTATCTCGTAAGACATGGAATATTATGCTTCTATACACACATATCATAAAGGACTTGAGTAATTTCCCAAAAACTCACAAATTCTATGATGAGTCACGTAAGGGGGAACTCGGATTAGTCACGATTGAAACTGGGGCAGGGTTTTTTTTACCTCTGTAGACTATGAGTATCTTTGGGGTTAGGGCTGAAATCAGGGTTTTTACCTCCCGTAAAAGATGAGGTCCTTTGGGGTTAGGGTTGAAATCAGGGTTTTTACCTCCCGTAGAGTATGAGGTGTTTTGGGGTTAGGGTTGAAATCAGTGTTTTTACCTCCCATAGAGTATGAGGTGTTTTGGGGTTAGGGTTGGAATCAGGGTTTTCATCCCTGTAGTTTTGCGCAGCGCCGAAATGACCGTGGGCACTTGTGAAATTTCACACCTATTTGTTAAATTCACACGTTTATTGTCAATTTTCAAAAGTAATTAACTCCTCATTAAAAGGTGTGAAATTTCACACCTAGGTGCTTATCTCCAGGTAGAAAGGTGCTTATCTCCAGGTAGAAAAATCGACTACCTGGGGATTAGCACCTAGGTGTTGAGGGACAATGGGGTTTTTTGCCCTACTTATATAGTACATAATGATGCCTAATAGTGATTGTTTTTCTGCTTGTTTGTATGGTGTTTTTACGTTGCATGTGACCAGTGGTTATTCAGCAACAGGACCAACAGCTTTACATGACTTCTGAACCACGTCGGGAGTGAACTTCTATCACCAGAAATACGCAGTTCTCACTCCTCAATGGAATGGCCGAGAATCGAACTAGCGACCACGGAGGTGGGACGCTAACACTATACCAACCCTGATAGTGACGTCAAAGATGGGCGTACGTAATCATGCACGGTACCTGAGGTTCACTCAAACGGGGCTAAGTTTGACACATCTCAAGGTCAGATTGCATCTGCTTGATGTTTTCTTCTTAGAAAACATTAAACCTCAAGGAAAGTGCCACACATACTTGTAACTGTAATTTGTTCTACTATAATTCTAGTGAAGAAAAATTCTATAAGGTATATATATATACGCATATATTCCACCCAACTTTTAATATGTACCACCAAATAATTAGGGGTCAGGCTACATCTTATGTTTAACTATCTATCATTCTGTCTGTTTATCTATCTATCAATCTATCCAATTTACACGTTTTTTATTTCGATGTCAGAAGCCTTTATTAGGACAACTTGCGTAGCATCAGCTGCTCCCCAATTTAACTTCAATAACGAACAGGTAGATTTGCAGAATAAACATTTTTCACTTCGTATCCCAAGAGTGAAGTATTTATGTTGGTATGACGTCCATTAGAAATACATCATTAGTAAATATCTGTCTTTATTCTCTCATTTTTTTTTTACAGCCTTTGACATACATCTTCGCGTATGGCGTCAATTTACCTGAAACTGGTGACATCAAAGAACAAAAGGAGATCTTATCACCTTCGGGTATCACCGCGGGTGATACAGATGGCTCTAGCCTAATGGACTCTTCAGGTAAGAGAATAAACACTTATAAATTGATTTTGTATTCAGTACAATCTTAAAAGCACTTATAGGCCTATGACACCAATACCAACAGTATTCAAAATCCTTCTCATTCCACAGAGTGACTCGGTACACTGCTGACAATGGAGGATACAGCACAGTTGTTTGTTAAGAGGCAAGAA
>NC_087216.1:17992735-17997735 GCF_015104395.2 Macrobrachium nipponense | reverse complement strand
GAAATCTGACGCAATCTTACATACAAAATGTGCAACACCCACGTGGGACAAAGATATACGCGTACCAGACGAGTCTGTTAAAAAAAAGAAAGACGTACCCGACTCGATCGAGACGAAGAGGTCTTATCACCTACGATGACAGATTCTCCAAAACACAAGTGATGATTTGAGATCGCTTATCAAGATGCGTTGACAGATTTAGGGAAGCTAACAGAGATCTCTCTCTTTTTACGTTATATATATATATACTTTTACAACACATTAATGCGAAATCTGAACACACATTTTAAAACATCCTATTCTAAGCTATCTAGGAATCTGAAAAAATGTTGCATAATCTTACATGACATTTCAAAGAGGGGAAACATGCATTTTGAAAGTAGCAATATATAATATACCTCCCCCCAGAAGATTTTTTATCACGGTGTTGAATCCAATGATTCGCAACGAGATAAATAATCAGCAACTACATTGTTTTTGCCACTAATGTGCTGCACTCTTAAGTTATACTGTTGCAGGCACAAAGACCACCTGGTCAGTCTTTGATAGATTGATTCATTTTCTCGGATAAATGATAGTGGATTGTGATCAGAAAACACTAAAATTTCTTCATTCCTAGGTCTATTCACATACACTTCAAATTTTTTCAATGCGGTGATTAAGGCTAAAGTTTCCTTCTCAATTGTCGAATATACTTTCTGATGTTTTTTCAGTTTTGTAGACATGAAGCACACAGGATGGTAAATATTATTTTCATCTTCTTGAAGTAGAACAGCTCCAACACCACAGTCTGACGCATCAACTTGTATCACAAATTTCTTGTTGAAGTCTGGAGCTTGAAGTACTGGTCTTGAAGTTAAAATGGCTTTTACCTTCTCAAAGGATTCTTGACACTCTGGAGTCCAAATAAACTTAGCTTCGGGACTAGTCAAGTCTGTCAAGGGAGCTACTATGGCTGAGAAATTTGGGCAAAAACGACGATAGAAACCAGCCATGCCTAAAAATCTCTGTAGCTGTTTCCTGGTAGTAGGTGGGGTAGCCTTACGGATACCTTCTACATTAGCATTTCCCAACTTCAAACCCAAGATACTGCACAGTTGCCTTGCCAAACTCACTCTTCTCTAGGTTGACTGTTAATCCTGCTCCTTGTAGTTTCTTGAAAACTTTCCTCAAAATCTTCAGATGTTCTTCCCACGTTGTAGAGTAAATCACGATGTCATCTAGGTATACACCTACTCCTTCCATTGATCCTAGCAGTTGATCCATCACTCGTTGAAATGTTGCGGGTGCATTCATCAGACCAAACGGCAGAACAGTATACTGATACAGTCCAAATGGAGTAATAAAAGCTGACATCAACTTTGCATTCTCATCTAAGGGAATTTGATAATATCCTTTCAACAAGTCTATCTTGGAAACAAACTTGGCTTGCCCAATATTATCAAGTTACTGATCTATAAGAGGCAAAGGATAATTATCAGCCACACTGATAGAATTCAGCTCCCTATAATCAGTACACATCCTAAATGAACCATCTGGTTTCTTCACTAACACACATGGAGAACTAAAGTGACTTGAACTGGGTTCTGCTAATCCATGTTGCAGCAAATACTCAACTTCCTTCTTCAAAGCATCTCGATGATACGGTGATAAGCGATAGGCTCTTTGCTTGAAAGGTCTTCCATCTTCTTGAATCTTGATTTCATGCTTGGTCAGATCAGTACATCTAGGCACATCTGAAAAAATTTCTGGAAAACTTCTAATTACGTCACTTAAGTCTTCACCTTGTTCAACACTCAGATGTTTCAGTTTATCCTCCAAATTTTCCAAAATTGAAGAATTGTTCATCTTGCTTGCAGTTCCCAATTCGTAGCCATCATCGTCTTCTGTAGATAAAGTTGTCTGGGTTACTGACAGTTTCAGTTTTAGTTTCTGAGAAATAAAGTTTCAAGAGGTTCACATGTATCTTCCTTTGTTTTCTTCTTCTTTCTGGTGTTTCAATCACATAAGTTCTATCACTTAACTTCTGAATTATCTTGTAAGGACCTTGAAATTTATTAGTGAGGGGAAACTCTTGACAGGTAAGAACACTAACACTTGTTGACCAACACTAAAACTTCTTTAGCTTAGTCTTAGCATCAAATCTCCTTTTCATTTTCTTTTGACTCATTTTCAAGTTTTCTAAAGAGAATTTTTCTAATCTCTTTCAACCTCTTCCTTAAGTTCTTCACATACTCTCCTTGACTTTCCTGTTGATTTTCTTCCCAATTTTCTGCAAGAATCTTCAACGGTTCCTCTCACTTCTCTTCCAAAAATCATCTATTAGGTGAACATCCCATACTTCTTGATAAGCATTCCTAATTCAAACAACATTAATGGTAAACCAACATCCCATTCTCTTCCTGACTCAGAACAATACTTTGTCAGCATACTTTTCAATGTGGTGGAACCTTTCCAAGGCACCTTGAGTTTCTGGATGATAGCAGTGGATAAACTGTTGGTTTTCACTCATAACAAAATTCATCACATCCTGGAATGGAAAGCTTTGAAGTAAAAGTTTGTTCCTCTGTCACTTTGTACTATTTATGGTATATTCCAAACTTTGAGAAAACTACCACAAGTTTTTCAGCAACTATCTTGGCAGATATGTTTTCTAACAGGGATTGCTTTTGGATTACCTTGTCACAGGACACATTAATGTCCAACAAATACTCATTTCCTTTCTTTGTCTTCGGCAATGGTCCAACCATGTCTATAATCACTTTGCTAAAGGGTTCTCCTCTAACTTCTATAGGTGTAGGGGGGCTTTCTTGATGGTTTCATTCGTTTTCCAGCTATCTGGCAGGTATGACACTCACGACAAAACCTGCTAACATCTTTGTGAAGTCCAGGCCAGAAAAAATATTTCATGATCTTCTCCACAGTCTTCCTGATTCCCATATGTCCAGACTCATGAGCTACTGCAACCACCTGCTTTCTCAATGGATATGGAATCAAAATTTGATGATATTCGCCCCATTCAGCATCTCCTGGTATATCTAGTCTATACTTCCTCATCAGCAAACCTTCCTTCAGATAGTAACAGGTAGGAGTTTGTTGCATCTCTTCTCGATCAACAACTCTGAAGAACAAATCAGTTAACGATGCATCCTTCTTCTGCAAGTCCATCAGCTTCTCTCTTGTCACTTGACCAACTTCAAGGGTTGAATTCTCAATACTGTTTAACTCAGCTACTGTAGTTTCACTACTGTCTTCAGTAACACTTGACTACTCGGAGTCTCTTCAGGAACATCAGGTTCTTCTTCTTCGTCGTCGTCTCTTCATCTTCTTGGGAAATCTCTTGGTCAGCACTATGGGAAACTTCACTTCCCTGGAATAATTCTTCTAAGCACAAAGATCCTTCACTTGATCCTTCTTGGGTGTGTAAATCCTCAGTTTCTTCACTTACAGTCGTAGTCCTCTTCATACTTCTGTAGTTACACAACTAGGAAACAGGTGGGGGTATTCTTCTCCAACTCTACTGTAGGACTAATCCTCAATGGTTTGTCTGTCACTACACGACAAGGAATAAATGGCACACCACCAAAACTTCATTCCCCAACAACAGAATATGTATACCTTCCACAGCTAGTGAGTCCTTTACAGCAAAATCAACATTCCCTGTCACCAATTCACATGACAGGTGTAAGCGGCATATAGGAGTTACTTCCGCTCCTCCTTTTATACCCTTCAAAATAACTGAATCTCCTGTGAGACTCTTCTCCAACTGAGGGTGAGAACCCAGTACTACACTATGGTTACTCCCTGTATCACGTAATATCTTGACTGGTACCTGCATACTTCCTTCTGAGTTGACAGCATACCCTCATAGATATATGGCTTAAAAGCCTCCACACTGCCTAGCCACTCACTGCTTGAGGTAACATTTCCACTGGTTGCTAAACATTCAGCTTGTTTAGTTTCATTCTTCTCTGGAGTCTGATTCTTTCCCACACTGAACTTCGTAGTTTGTTTCACCTGGTCACCTTACAACTTGACCAACTGGTTTTTGACTGCTGTTGATTCAGGTAACACTCTTCCACAATTGAAACAGACAACATATTAGGTTTTCTGTCAACTGTCTTGGACAAAAACTGGATGACGGAGGGTTTCCCATTAGTTTTGCGAGGTTTGGCTATTATTTACCTTTGTACTCTTAGTAGTATCACTTGAAGGTTTTCTTTTCCCAATTAAATTTGGTTTCCCATGTTATTTGGATAAGACTTAAAACCTGGGCGTTGTTGACTCTGGTACTTGACATTGTAATTACGCTTACTACTGATTATATTGTAATCTTCACTAAGTGTAGCAGCTTTGTCAAGTTTCTTCACTTTTCTCTCTCTTAAATAAGCTCTTATATGTTCAGGAATTCCTTTAAGATACTGTTCAAGAACAAGTAACTCTTCTAACTCATCAAAAGTTTTTACTTTAGCAGCTTCTACCCAACGTTTGAAACACCTTCTCACTTTGTAAGCATAATCTAAGAATGTTCCCTTCTCATCTTTTCTCAAATTTCTGAATCTCTCATTGTAGTACTCTGGGGTCATCTGGTAAACTTGTAGCACACTATGTTTAAGTACTTGTAGTCTTACACTGATCAGCTGTTAAGGCTAGATAAAGCACTTCTCCCTTTACCCAATCAAGACACTTTGTAGCAAAACTGGGGGGGGACCATTTATCCTCTGGCCATCCCATACCTGAAGCCACTTTCTCAAAGTGATCAAAAAACTCATCTGGAGCTTCTTCAGTAAACTTAGGGATTAACTTCTGTACTCTCACTACATCAAATATAGGGTCTTGATTACCTTGGTTAGGGTTAGACGGTATTACAGGTAATGCGGATCTAGCTCTTATCAATTCCATTTCCCTTTCATGTCTTGCGATTTCTCTTCCTCTTCTGCTTTGCTTTTTTCTTCTCTTTCTCTTCTTTCTTGTTTTCCCCTGTCTATTTCTTTCTCTTT
>NC_087216.1:17915235-17987735 GCF_015104395.2 Macrobrachium nipponense | reverse complement strand
TACAAAAATTTATTATTAAACTCAAAAATTTATAAGTGAAATTCACAATCTCAGGGAAATTACTGTTACTTGAGAACAAAGCAAAATTTAATTAAGTCTTGAATTAACTAAGTAAAATTAAATCAAAATTACTTTATCACAAAATTCAAGAAAATTCATTCAATCAAAATTCAAAAGTGTTCTGCAATAACTGAAATTTGGAAATTAATTCACAAGTACTAAACAACATTGAAACTTGAAAAGAATTCTAAGTAAATGCAAATTAGTTCACAAGTGTTAAATTCAATTAACCCTCTTACGCCGAAGCCCTAAAAATCAAAACCTCTCCTGTATGCCGGCGCCGGTTTGGAGTGAGCGCGGAACCGGAAAAAATAATTTTTTCAAAAAATCACAGCGCGCTTAGTTTTGAAGATTAAGAGTTCATTTTTGGCTCATTTTTTTCTTTTTTTTTTCATTGCCTGAAGTTTAGTATGCAATCATCAGAAATGAAAAATAATATCATTATCATATGTAAATAATGCGATATATGGTAGCGAAAAAAAAAATTCATAGATAATTGTATTCAATTCACGCTGTGCAAAAAACGGTCAAAGCTAACGAGTTACTTTTTTTTTCGTTGTATTGTACACTAAATTGCAATCCTTTTGATATATAATACATAGTAAAACAATAAAGCAACACCGGAAAAATATTATCACAAAATGATGTACGAATTCGTAACGAGCGGACGTAAAAAAATGTTATTTTCAAAAATTCACCGTAATTCTAAATAATGTTCTAGAGACTTCCAATTTGTTTCAAAATTAAGACAAATGATTGAATATTACCATAACTGTAAGAGTTTTAGATTAGAATTGCAGATTTCGACCATTTCGGACGAGTTAAATTTGACCGAATGTCGAAATTTTAATATATATATTTTTTTATATGCACATATTTCGAAGATGGAAAAAGCTACAACCTTCAATTATTTTGTATTGTATTCTTCATGAATTTGCGCACATTTTGATATATGAAACTCTATAAAAAGGCTAATATGAAAAGGAGCAAATATTAGGATAATGCCATGTACGTATTTCGGAGACTTGCGGCCGCGAATCGGCGCGCGGAGTGAAGGTAAATATATTTTTCAAAAATTGACCATAAATCACAATATGTTCTAGAGACTTCAAATTTGTTTCAAAATGAAGAAAAATGAGGCGGAATATTACTAGGCCGTAAGAGTTTAGCTTACAATTGCGTTTTTTCAACTATTTCGGTAGAGTCAAATTTGACCGAACGTGGTTTTTTTTCTATTTATCGTGATTTATATGCAAATATTTCGAAAAAAGAGAAAAGCTACAACCTTCAATCCTTTTTGTTTTTTGTATTCTACATGAAATTGCGCACATTTTCATATATAAAACTTTATGTAACAGCTAATTTTAAATGGTGCAAACATTTCGACAATCGCACAAAAAAACTTCTGATTTTTTCGGAAGAGTTACCGCGCGAACGTAATGTTTTTTTTTTCATAAATTCACCATAAATCGAAATATTGTGCTAGAGACTTCCAAGTCATTGCAAAATTAAGGTAAATGATTGAATATTACTAGAATATAAGAGTTTTAGCTTACGATTGCGTTTTTCGGCCATTTCGGTAGAGTCAAAATTGACCGAAAGTTGAAATTTTTGCACTTAACGTTATTTATATGAAAATATTTCAAAACTGATAAAAGCTACAACCATGGGTTGTTTTTTGTTGTATTGTGCATGAAATTGCGCACATTTCCATATATAAAACTTATTTATGTAACGGCAAATTTAAAAGGGTGCAAACATTAGGACAATCGCACGAAAAAATTTATCGGAAGAGTTATCGCACGAACGTAAGGAAAAAGTTTTTTCATAAATTCACCATAAATCGAAATATTGTGCTAGAGACGTCCAATTTGTTGCAAAATGAAGGCAAATGATTGAATATTACTATAATATAAGAATTTTAGCTTACAATTGCGTTTCTCGACCATTTCTGTAGTGTCAAAGTTGACCGAAGGTTGAAATTTTTTGCACTTATCGTTATTTATATGAAAATATTTCAAAAACTGATAAAAGCTACGAATCATGAGTATTTTTAGTTGTATTGTGCATGAAATTGCGCACATTTTCATATATAATACTTCATGTAAAGGATAATTTAAAATGGTGCAATAATTATGTCAAAGTGACGAAATAATTTCCGAGATGTGTCACTGATACTTTTTAGTGCGATAAGAAAGAAATTCGCGCTTGCGCGCCTGCGTAGCGATTGTAAACAAAACAACGCCTTGATCCGTGAACTCCTAGCATCCCCCAAGGCGCGTGATACAAAAGTTTTCGGCTGGTAGGCCTATAAGTATTTTTCCGCGAATTTTTAAAAAAACTTTTTTGAGCCGACGTATGATACGTCCAATCGGCATACGGGAGACATTTTGACTCGACGTTTAATACGTCCAATCGGCGTAAGAGGGTTAAATGTGCAACTATTAAGTAATGAAAATAACTAAGTTAATTAAATTGTGAATGCAAATGAAAACACAGAAAAATGTGGAAAACACCAAAATTGTAAAAAAACACCGATCACACAGAATATAAAATAAAAGCACACTCTTCAATAAGAAAAAATGAACAAATCCACAGAAAATCTCTTCAAATGAAACAACCACAAAACACAAAAATTTGCAAAGTGTAAAAATTGAAATCGTTTCACTCAAACCACTGTAACTATTAGTTTAAATTTTAACCAAACCACTGTTACTATTAGTTGCAACTAAAAAATTTATAGAAACACTTTACCTTGGAATCAATTTTCTTTCTGTTGCAGCTTGTTCAAAACATTTCAACAATTCACAATATTTCAAAAAGACGCCATTACACACTTGTACAATGTTTGTTCAGATTCCACAAAAAGCACTAAATAATACTAAATAACTAAGAAATCCAAAACCTAAAAGTTACAAGTGACCATTCAGTAGGTATTACATCTTTATGTTACTTTGAAATCAAAAGTGCTGTGCGATAGAGAGAAAAAGAGAGAGAGAGAGAGAGAGAGAGAGAGAAACACAATACAATTCTAAGTAACAATGAAACTCTCTTCCTTATGGAAGCTGGACAGTGGATATCACACAAAACGTTTTGAGCATGTGAAAGATGATGCAATCTTTCTAGAAGCTTCTAATATGATGTAACTTTACACAAATATCATGAAATATTGACGTGACTATTCGGCAAAGACGTACAAGTATGAAACCAGTAATGAACGTATTATGCTCAACAAAGACTTACTCAATCAAAGCAAAAGTCCCTATCACATGTGATGACAGGAATCCAAAACACAATGGAGATCTCGAGATCTCTTATCTCAAGGCATTGACATAATAGGGAAACAACTCTAGCTTTGAACGGACAACGTTAATCTCTCCCTCTCTTTCTCTCCATACTACGTTATATATTCTTTTACATTATGTTATGCGAAATCTGAACACACATTTTAGACATCCTATAACTCTAAGCTAGCTAAGGAATCTGAAAAATGTTGCAAAACTCTATTCTAACATTTCATACAGCTTATGAGAAGATATATGCATTTTGAAAGTAGCAACATATAATACACACACACACACACACACACACACACACACACATATATATATATATATATATATATATAGTATATATATATATATATATATATATATATATATACATATGATGCAGGGCACAGCTCTGCGAAAATTATCAGAAAATAATAGAAGTAAATATTAATGCAGATGATATGGACTTCCCTGATTCTGATTGTCAAACATTTACATCTGCCTGCAGACCATCAAATCACTGTTTACATTTAAGAGATTACGTACTTCTCTGGATTGCTGCTAGCAGACATGTTGTGAGGAGCTTTAGGTAACCCCAAAGATTTCACCTCATTCTGTGCCTTTCCAGAAACTGGCAAAGACCACCTTTGGTAGTGAGGTAGCAAATCAGTACCAATGAAGCGGCTAAGCGTAACATATACATAGTCATACTGGTTCTGACGGTTTTTCTTCAGTATAGCAGCATCATGCTCTGACAGGGCCCGCACGGTGCGATTCAAGTGCCGATACATCTCCCACCCATGACTCGGAAATGAATATTTTATTTCCATCAGGAAAACTAACTTTTGCCAGCAGTCGGCTTGTTCAAATGTCAGTCCCTTGTCGACTGCTAGGGCTGTTGGTAAGTACCTGTTCTCCCTCTTCAAGCGGTCGTCTGCTTTCAGCTTCTCTTCGATATAAAGAGAAAACAAATTCACAGTAGACTCAATCCCATAGGCATAGGACCAGTATGGGCCTTGCTGGTAGTTGTGCCCAAGTTCATGCCAGACAACCCAGTCATGTGGTGTTTTAGGTGAAGTCAGGTCATAATACTCATGATCAAACATTGCTGGGAATCCTGCATGTGCACTTCCAGCAGTTATCTGAACATCATCAACCATCCACTGTTTTCCCTGGGGTGGTGGGTCACTTTCATTAAAGCCTGAGAGGTCTTCCAGTTTTGTCATGATGTCATCATATCTGCGGAGTAAATCATCAATATCCACAATGCCTCTTGCTTCAGAAGTTGGAACTATCAGCACAACTTTGTCAGTTTCAAGAACTGAAAATGGTGCATCTAGATTTTTCATTTTCTTCCAGTCCGTGCTGCTCGACTTTCCAAGAATATAATGAGGTGTTTCAACAACATTTTTCACTTCAGCTGTGACATTAAATCTCTCTTTTCCTTCGTACGTAAAGATAAGGTTACCTCCAAACTGGCTACGCAGACAATTTTTACCTGGATTAAGGTCAAATTCCTCAGACACAACTGGCATGCGTTTAAAGATACCCTTTCGCAGATTGGGTGATGTAGGAGTAAGACAGTCACGGTGAGCTCCAACTCTGACTGTGATTTGTTCAGCCTGCTTTTCAGTTATATTTGGTAATGTGATAGTGAATATATCCCCTGCAACTACATACATATTGGTAGCTTGCCAGTCTTCAGGAACTGTCATACGAAGGCTACTACGCTGCTGCATGGTTCCAACAGTTAGGGTACACATCACAGTTTTTCTTGGAGTTCCTGGTGCAACATTTCCTGGATAATGATCAGTATCCCTCAGGTGAGGTAAAGGTTCCGTCAGAGGACATAAGCGGTTGACTATGCCCCGTGCCATTTCATCTTTGTAGGTATTTTCATCTGATGCAGATAGCGGATACATTTTACAACCAACGCACGACTTGAGACTTGACATACACCACCACCTCTGATTGATGCCACCATGTATTGGATAAAGAATAACCTTTGTCCTTGCTCCTTCCCAAGGCACATCCAAGGCATGAGGGCCATTCGTAAACAGTCCATATTTATCTATAGTCCATGATGCATGCGAGTTCTTTAGTTCAAGTTTTAACCCACCTTTCTGCAAGTCAGGAGCTAGGCAATAAGATCGGTTCAGACTCCATTCCCAGATTCCATCTTCCACAAACCACTGCTGTCTTGCATTACCGGTGTAGGGGGCTAAACCAATGCTGGCGTCCTTTGGACCTGTACCATTGAGCACTGTTAAGCACGTGTGCGTGCTCTGGCTGATAAGATATTCTGGTTCCTCAAAAGCAGCACCAGCTTTCAATCCCACTCTGGTACGATATTTCTCCTTGCCTGAAAAAGTAGTTGATAATTATCTTTTATAATTCAATAAGTTTCATTAATGAGACTTCATACTACACTTATTACTTTTGTTTGTGGTACAAAATATAGCCTCCATCATATTTTTTTTAAATCAAGTGCAAAATGAAATATAGAAAGATATACCATCTAATGAGAGAACCTGGGTAAAAGCGACTGCGTTAACTTTGTCACACTGGAAATTTCATTCACTGGAGGTATTAGTGATTAACAGAAATAAACTTGACCCAATTTTCCAGGTTCCCTCTTGGTTCCAAGTAGTATGAAAGATAAAAATGTTTGGAGTTTTTTACAATGCATGTAGCAACTGTATAAAATGCGTAACAATAATACTTGCATAGGGAATGATTAAAATTATGAAAATTTTGCAAGAAGGTAAAAATTAAAGATTCTACTTGAAATATCTGCATGTGCTAGAGAGGATGGGAGAGATAGGACACTAGGGAATTCATGATATCCATAACTGGTATCCGTTCTATAAATAAAAATGAAGTTATCACCTTTTCATTTCAACTATAAAAAGAGACTGTTCAGTAATGAAAGTGACACTTATAGCCACCAGCCAGGCACCAGAAATATTTTATCCACCTAGGGCAAATAAATCTCTTAACACCACTTGGCAGCAGAAATGCTTTATCCACCTAGGGCAAATAAGCCTTTTAACCCTAGTACTACTGAGCACCGTTTGTCCATTGTTTTAGAAAAGGTTCTGAAGCAGTAGCATTGGTAAGTTTTCCCTTTATAAGATAAAGCATTTGAGGGTTGTTTAATTTAATCTTTGACACCTAAGCACTAAGCTTTTGTTACAACAGTGAATTTTCAATGCTAGAGAAGCTCAAACCTACAAAGTTCCCACCAAGAATCTCACGTAACTGCCACTTTACAAGGGACTTTATATCCAGTATTGCAAAGGATAAGAGGTTAGTTACCACTTATCATTCTATGTCATTTGAAATAAAACCTGAAGCTGCAAAAATTATCAGAATGGTAGATTTATGAAGATATCAGTCTGGGAACTGGAAATGTAAAGTCAGATTATGGTTGTCCCTGCTAGATTAATTACAAAATATTTCTACTATTCCAAAAGAACTGAAATACTGATTCCCCTCTGCATAAAAATAAGTAAGCAAAAATAAAAATCACAATAGCACTTACACTGACAACGCTGGTTCTGAACTGCTATCCTGTCGGCCATGTTTACTAAAGGTGCAGGATACGAGGTTTTCATCTCTGGAAACTTCTGAAGAATCGATTTGACTTGGGAGAGCTTCCACCATTTCTGGTTTACGCCGCCATGCTTCGGGTAGAGAATAACATGAGTTCTTGGTTTCTCCCATGGTACATCTAGAACCTGTGAGTTGGTTTCCATCATCCCTTGGTCATCGAGATTCCACGTGGCTTTGCTGCTGCCAACTGCCCCTAGCACTAAGGTGCCCTGTTTCCTGTCTTGAGCAAGGCAACAGGAACGATTTCCAGCCCAAATCCAAGTTGAATCCTGGATGAACCATTGCTGTTTAATGGTGCCACTGAATGGTGCTAGTCCAATTGTAGCATCACTGGGGCCTGTGCCACTCAAGACAGTTAAGCAGGTGAGTGTACTCTGACTGACGAGATATTCCGGGTTGCCAGTGATTCCTAAATTGGGCATCACCCCCCAACAATGAGATAACATGTGGAAGTCTTTGCCCACTGCAAAGAGAAGAGTAACATTTGTGTTAATGTTCTATGGCATAAGGCCTACGCAAAATTCTGTATTCTTGCAGAAGGTAAACAAATGTGAAAATGTTTGCACAAGTATGAAGACTTAACTGTAAAAAGTACTGACTGACATCCATCAATCAATAGTTTTATGGCACAAGATGTCCACAACCTCTACATTCTTACAAAAGGCAAACGAGTGTAAAAGTTTTCTAAAATATGAACACTTGACTGGAAAAAGTACTAACTGAAACCAGGCACTGCAACTTACCTTGGCCGTTACATTCACTGCAGGTTTCTGAACGGTTATTTTTAACTGCAGAGCAACGACTAATCTCCTTTTTGCAAATCTGCAAGACTGGCGGGGCCAAGCAGTGTTCACCCACCAGCTGTTTGTCAGCCAGATAAGCTTTCAGCTTAGAAAAAGTCCACCACTTCTGGTTGATCCCCGAGTGCTTTGGGGTAAAAGATAACTCGAGTTCTTGGGCTTTCCCAGGGCACATCAAGTACCTTTGACCCCAAGGACAGCCTGTCTTGCTCATCGTGGACCCATGATTGTGACACTGTGTTCTGAGGTGCAAGACACAACTTTCCAGACTTGTCTCTGGAAAGACAGAGAACCTGGTTTCCTCCCCAGTGCCACTGGCCATTTTTGGCGAACCACTGCTGCTTGATTCCGCTTGTGCATTTTGACATGCCAATCACAGCGTCACGGGCATCTGATCCACTGATCACTGTCAGGCAGGTGTGTGTTGATTGATTGATGAGGAAATTGGGGCCAGAAGATTCTGCGATACCCATGGCAGAATTCTGTTAAGTCAAAGGTTTAATAATGAGTAATATATCTAGAACGTGGTTTAGAATTCTGTTAAGTCAAAGGGTTAATAATGAGTAATATATCTAGAACGTGGTTTAATTTTGTAAAACAATTTTTACACAAAAAACATGTAAAAGCTAGTAAGTTCCTATGTTCTCATACTTCCATTTCCACTACATTTTGCAGAGTTTGATGTCTTCACGACATTCATTTTCAGTGCAACAAGAGGCACTGGTGACCCTTCATTTTGTAAGTTAAATCAGATTTGTGTCAGTGTAAGGATTATTTAGAACAAGAGCACCGTTACAAGCTCAGCACTTTTATTTTCTAATGATGAGTCAAACGGCCAAATTATCATCAAGATGGTCTGCCAAGAATTCTGTCAAGAGGTACGACAATCTGAAATATTATTGAGCTGAGCTCTTCCTGACATCGAATCGTAGAGTGGTAAAAATAAAAATCTTATTAAATGAGTTCTTCTGAATACTTATACTGAGTAATGTTAAGTGAACAGACAGACCTAATTTTGACTCAATTTTCTACTACGCCCATGTAATTATATAAACCCATGTAAAATTGTTCAATCTGAGTCTATGCCTAATTATTTCTCACAAACTCCAATATTACAATAGCCTAACTACGTAAAAGGGCTCAAAATTTAGTTAAGGTAAAGAAAAAGTGCATTACGTCTTATATAATTAAGTTAAATGTTAATTGACGAAACCACTTCCTAACGAATGACCGCTGGCTCAAATCTGCTGTCCAATCATGGCGGCCTACCCTTTGCGGAAAATTGGTATGTTGGCCTACCTTTAAGTTGGCCCAGTTTGGACACACACCTCTTAATTCGCTCCTAAACTAAAAACTACTATATATTTAGTCAGCAAAACCAGCGACCTCTAATTATGTTCGTGGAAATAAATGGGTACGATGATAAAAAATGTTATTCTACTTAGCGATTCTTTCCGAATTCCGACGACAGTTTAGTATGAATGGCCGTTTCAAAGTTTGGTTGCAGATAAGGATTTGGATAGGATATGGGTTAGGATAGGTACAAACAGGAAAGGAGATCATACAACCCAATTATCTTAAGGGTTATTAATTTCTACAACGCTACACTTTGTAAAATAAACTCAAGACGAAGTTTACAAAACAAGTTGTCGTCAAAACCCCGTGCTCGGCCTATCGCTACCCCAAAAATAAAAAAAACCTATGCCAGGTCAATGGTTCATATCACTCCCTGAATCAATTAAATCATTTCTTAACTAGTTTGAATGGGACAGTTAAATCAATTTATTAAATCTATCTATCAAATATTTTAAATGTTAAATAAAATTATTCAGAGTATTCAAAATATAATATTAAAATTTCTGCAGAGCTTATACTAAAGAAAATGGGGTATAGTTATTTGTAGCTCTTAGCACTGTCTTTGTTAAAGTTAGAAAATGGATATGTACAATATAAATTTACAACAGTCATACTTCACCGTTAAGCCCAATCCATTTGTCTTCTGACTTTTTTTTTTCTTGTTTTCTTTGGGCCTGGTCTAGGAAAGTATATGCAGGTTGTCGTCGAAGGAGCTTCTTCTCTCACAAATAATAATAATAATAATAATAATAATAATAATAATAATAATAATAATAATAATAATAATAATATTGGAAGGAGACCCTCTTTCAAACAAGTTTTATTGAAAGATATTGCTGCATCAGCTGCATTCAACTTGTAAATAGTCTTCTCTATTTTTCTAACAATAGCTTTCTCTCTGCTACTACAACTGGCGAGTATTGCGCCGATATTACTCATCCGACCCACTGCCGTGATCATGCTCGGATGATACCGAGAGAAACGTTGGCCACTAGATCGACTTATATTTTTTATTTGTTCATTTACTGTGACAAATAAATAAATTTTAAGCAATATCCCCGAAATTGACTCCTCCTGATGAGTAATATCGGCGCAATACTCGCCAGTTGTAGTAGCAGAGAGAAAGCTATTGTTAGAAAAATAGAGAAGACTATTTACAAGTTGAATGCAGCTGATGCAGCAATATCTTTCAATAATAATAATAATAATAATAATAATAATAATTGAAAAAGAAACCCACAAAGTCACTTTTGTAACTTGTTTACTTCTAAGTAAAAAAAAATAAATAAATACTTAGAAGTAAACAAGTTACACAGTGATTTTGTGGGCTTCTTTTTCAATCTTCAGAAGAAAACTGCAAGAAGTTTTTGTTTGGTAATAATAATAATAATAATAATAATAATAATAATAAAATAATAATAATAATATAAATGCGTAAGTATAAAAAATAATCACAGCCAAAGATAAAAATAGTGACGATTAAGAAAGTAGGGATCAATAAGCATGACTTGAATATAAATACCTGTAAATATAACTCTATCACTCTTTCTATGCTTTGTAACCTTTAAGAGTTACTTGAGCAAGTTTCACACAGCAACAGTATTTCACTTAAATTCGTCCAAGATAATGAAAGCTTTCGTTTAGCACTAAAAAAAATTGTAATATTTCTCTTACCAACTCGTTATCTTGAACATTTTCCCCCCAGATGTTGTTGTAACGTACCTTACTGGTTGGCTGGAGGCCACCTGAATACGGATAAGACGAAGTTTTATATTATAATAATGATCGGTTTCTAAAGAACGAAGATACGCGAGCTTCTTCTTCTTGAGTTTCAGAACCAATGAAATTGCGTGTTAGTCCGATCCACCCTCAGGATCGAATGGTTGCCGAGCCGAGTCTCTGTCTCTCTTATGCTTGAAGTCACAGGCAACACACACCAAATGGTAGGTGTTCGAGTAGCCGACTAGTAATATCTCTCATGAATTGCAACAATAAACTTCATCTACCTTTATGACTGAAGGTTTTTTATTTGTATCTAACACAAACTGATATATATTGATAAAATTTACGGATGTGAAGAAATTAAAGCTTATGAAGAGTCAGCAGTAAGCAAAAAGCATAGCTGAAATGCATGCCCGTTTCTCTTTCTGTGAACTATAGCATCCATCATGAGATGTATTTATTTTACGCGTGATCTTAAATTAAATCTTATAATCTCATAACGTCGTGTTTCATCAAATAAACAACGATACTTTATGCAATGATCACTTAGAGCAAATCGTCAATGAGAGAACCACTACAAAAGACATAAGCGAGTCATTTTGGTGGGCGCACATAAATCATGCACGTACTTCTCATGGTTCACTTTAAAGAGGTTAAGCCTGACAGTTTTCAAGGACTTATCACTCCTGCCCACTTTTATCTTAGCCTCAAATAAAGTGCCACACGTGACTTTTACTTTAATTTCTTAAAATACAGTGACCCGGTGGAAATCTTAAGAATATATATATATATTACATATACATATATATACATATATATATATACATACATATACATATATATATAAATATATATATATATATATATATATATATATATATATATATATATATATATATATATATATATATATATATATATATATATATATAATGTATATATATATATATATATATACATATATATATATATATAATATATATATATATATATATATATATATATATATATATATATATATATATATATATATATATATATATACATATATATATATATATATATATGATATATATATATATATATATAATATATATATATATATATATATAGATATATATATATAAATATATATATATATATATGTATATATATCTATATATAATATATTATATATATATATATATATATATATATATATATATCATCAGTGATGCTGATTCAATACAGTGTTGAATATGCCTTTTCCGTGATAGTCTGAAACCGTTATAAGTGATGCTGTGCGTATGTGTAACAAAACAAGTCAACCGCCAAAGACGTTACAAGTTGGTGTGGCTTGGGCATCTCTATATCCCTTCTTGATTGGCCATTGTGTCTAAGGAGCCAGAATAACCAATCAGCTTCTTGCATAATGATGCCATCTGAAAGGGGGCATTTGAAACAGGCCGCAATACCGGCAGATCAGTTCGTTAGCGGGCTCCAAATACTACAGACTGGTCGAGAGACGATTGCCCATTGCCCTTTCCCGTGTGTCACCATGAGTGTCAATAACAGTCTAACCTGCCGTCCGGTTGTGCACTAGCGTATAGTTAACTTAATAATTACAAGTAAAGGCCACCTGCGTAGCTAAGAAGAATACACCTGTGTTAAACGTTTCATCGATTATCAATTATGCATGACCTCCATTGCATGCACGTAAACTTATCTCTCTCCTGTTTTTCCTTCATATCCCGAGCCCACAAATGACCGAGATCAGGTCATTATATATATATATATAATATATATATATATATATATATATATATATATATATGCTTAAAAAATCACAGTAGATGCACGTGACTTCATAAATAAGCGAATACCACGGGAAATGATAGCCAGGAATCCAAGCGCTTTCGTCTTTATATATATATTTACATATATATATATATACATATATATATATATATATATATATATATATATATATATATAGCTATATATATATATATATATATATATATATCATTCGAGTTACAAATGTCCTTTAATATCTAAAGTCACTCTACCTCGGAATTGATATATTTTCATATACGTACCGAAGGGGAATTTTTTAGTTGATAATAATTTCGTCCCCCCATGGGATCGATGTTCGATGTGATAATTATTCATAACAAAAGGCTACGTGCTGTCAAAAGCTCGAATTGGCTAACATGGTAGACGGGGTTTCATATCGATTCTAATTACGAAAGCACCGAGATCGAGGGTGATTTGTAAGGTCAGAATCGATATGAACTTATAGCGTCTCTGTTGGCTGATTGGATAGCGTCACTGTCTGTCCTGATTTCGTTCCCGTCCACTTGGACGGTGGTTCGATCCCATGGGGGGACGAAATTATTATCAACTAAAAAATTCCCCTTCGGTACATATTTGAAAATATATAAATTCCGAGGTAGAGTGAATTTACATATTAAAGGACACTTGTAGCTCGAATGATATATAAATGAATCACGGTTCGATGTGATAATTATTCATATATATATATATTATATATGTATATAATATATATATATATATATATATATATATATATATATATATATATATATATATATAAGAATTTCAAGATGAATAAATATTACGTGTATAAACCTTCATAACATACATTTAAATGCGAAGCGCGTCTTGTTATTTCCGGTCTGCATCGGAGAACTAGGTCTATTCCCTAAGAAATAAGCCTATTTGTCCTTAAGGAAATTAACGTAAATTCAATTGTCTGGTTAAGTGAAGCTTTAGTGATGGGACAAATAAAGCATGACCATTGACATTTTTTTGCACTTATCAGAAACAATTATACGATTTGTAAACTGATGTTATTTCATTATAACAATAACGCAGATTATAGTCTTTCTTTGCTCGCTATCATAACGATATTGATTTGTGTCTATTATCTGACTTACTTTTTGTGTTGACTGCACATTCACCAGTGAACCCACCACTTAACTAAATTTCATTTTTTTTAAAGGTTGGTTTAAACTTTTCCCCTCTCCCTGGCGTCGATGACCACAGACGCTTCGACGTCCATTTATGTGTACCAGTCATTCACTGCCCTTTACCTGCAAAGTTGGGAACTTTACCATGCTCCTGTTGTCGCATTATTCTCATAACAAGGGCATGAGTCTATCTCTTCATCAGTATAGGCCTAGTCATCCTAGCTTATTTTTGGTGGGGTCTCCCTCCGGTCTGGTTTGGTCTATCTTGCAGGCTTGGGTTACAATAGGCTTAAGGCCGTGCTTCGAATAGGCCTAGGCATAAAATATCCAAATGTTCGTCCTTCAGTTGAAGCTTTAAATTTCCTTCATGTAATGAAAGCAATGATAATGTTAATGGCGGGGATATAATATACTTTAATTCACATCAGACCAAGCAACTAACCATATTATATGCTTTTCAAACCTTGTGACCGAAGTCTAGCGGAAACGGCTTGAAGTGTTGAGGAAAATAAGACAGAAAATGCCTAGAGATTGCAATCTCTCATTTCCTGTAGGTTACGTAAAGCTTTTGAACGCTACCTGAGGTTCATGAGTGTAAGGCTACGTTGTTTCTATTTCTTTAAAGTTTTATATTTGATTTGATCGAAAAATTTTAAAAAACCATATATGTATTTGGAAAGCTGAACGCGCTCTCAGGTTGGAATAAGCGATCTTTGGTGTTTGACCTTATCTCCAGTGTCCTTGGTTAAGTGTGAACTGTATCGTTCTTTTACTTAAATCCAAAGTCCTTGATTTCGAGAAGGTCTTCTACCACAACTCCGTTTAGTTCCAGCATTCGTTTCTTTCATTTAGTTTTTAGTGATTTGAATATTCGTTAAATGCGTTCAAGTTTTATGGTCGTCGTCGTTAGTGTGTCGTGGTCGTGTTGTTTATCTCAAGATTCTGGTGGAAGGTTGGTAAACAATTTTGTGGTGTGTTATTGTTTTGTGATTGTTAGTTAAAGATCTTTTGTTAACTGCTGTTTAATGTCAAATTTTAAGATCGACCTTCTTTTTTTTTATTATATTTTTGCAGTTAAATATTTGAGTGTTGGATCTCTATTTTAATTTTTAGTCATTCTAAGCTTTGAAGAAACTGAATTTTTTAAAGTTTAATTCTTTAATAGTTACCGAGATCAAATCTAAGAGTTACTCGAAGATATGAGGCTAGGATCGTAAATTTTGAATTGGGACGATTTCGAAAGTATTTTAATTACTTATTAATAATTTCTGAAATTTTATTCTAGGTAAGTGGAGTTTAATCTTTATAATTTACCCGCCATCATAAGAAAATGTGAATTACCCCGGCTGTAGTACGTTTATGAAGATTGGAGATGGTGTGCATGGAACTTCTGCGGAGTATTTGAAACAATGCTTTATATCTGGTTTTAATCGTCAGTATGATTCAACAATGATTTATAGTAAGTTAAATTAGGTAACCTTTGTATTCTGTATTTCATTTGCTAAACCTTAAATATAAATAGTAGTTTAAAGATGTTAGTGTTGGAGGATCGGTATTTAACATTTAGCCAAATTTTCGCGGTTTCTAGATTAAAGATTTGTGATTTGGGTATTCTACAGAAGCAGTCCGCACGGACTGCAAGGAACGTAACCGCGGATACGACATCCACTAGAGACTGGGGCGTCCAATGTATTTCGCCGTGTTTAGTACTGCCCCGTGGGTGTTTAATTACAGTCGTCCGAATAAATATGACTTAAAATTCTTGTTAAGGAGGTAAAACGGCATAGAAAAACCGCAACTGCCATAGTCTAGGCCGCCGCAGATAAGTACCCTAGATCTACCGTGATTTGTTTTAATGTTTTGAAATTTTTAACTTTTTAAGAGTAAAGATTAAAAGTTATTTTTCATGACCTTAGGAGTGTAGTGAAGTTTAGTATTTTTATCATTTTTAGCAGTATCTAAAGCTGAAGTCTGAAGGTAAATTACTGAAACTTTTTGAATTTAGGTTAAAAGTCTAGTTAGGCTAACTTGAAATGGGGCCACCTTTGACAGGGTGGCGGTGCTGCACTGACACAGGTGGCCCAAGGTCTGTGTACCATGTACAGAGCCGCAATTAGGTTTGTGTTAATTGTTTTTAACATGTGGAGAAGTGTATCCTTTTAATTTTGTTTTGAAGGTTATTGCTTCTCTTGGAGGTGCATTGCTTCTTACCTCTTTAGAGGCAAACTATTTACTTACCTCACCTGTGGTAAACTGCATCTTGCTTAACTTGAGGGATTAACTCCTGCCTTACCTCTTTGGGAGGCGACACCTGTTGCTTTTTTAAAGCCTCTTTGGGAGGCGACACCTGTTGCTTTTTTAAAGCCTCTTTGGGAGGTGACACCTGTTGCTTAATGCAATGCCTCTTTGGGAGGCGACACCTGTTGCTTAATGCAATGCCTCTTTTGGGAGGCGACACCTGTTGCTTTTAAAAGCCTCTTTAGGGAGGCGACACCTGATGCTTTTTTAAAGACACTTTTGGGAGGTGACACCTGATGCTTTTTTAAAGCCTCTTTTGGGAGGCGACACCTGTTTTTTTAAAGCCTCGTGTGGGAGGTGACACCTGTTGTTTTTTTAAAGCCTCTTTTGGGAGGTGACACGTGATGCTTTTTTAAAGCCTCTTCGGGAGGCGACACCTGTTTTTTTTAAAGCCTCTTGTGGGAGGAGACACCTGTTGCTTTTTTAAAGCATTTTGTGGGAGGAGACACCTGTTGCTTTTTTAAAGCCTCTTTTGGGAGGAGACACCTGTTGCTTTTTTAAAGCCTCTTGTGGGAGGAGACACCTGTTGCTTTTTTAAAGCCTCTGTGAGAGACACCTGTTGCTTTTTTAAAGCCTCTTGTGGGAGGAGACACCTGTTGCTTTTTTAAAGCCTCTTGTGGGAGGAGACACCTGTTGCTTTTTTAAAGCCTCTTGTGGGTGGAGACACCGTTGCTTTTTTAAAGCCTCTTGTGGAGAGCAACTAAACACCTGTTTGCTTTTTTAAAGCCTCTTGCGGGAGGCGACACCTGTTGCTTTTTTAAAGCCTCTTTGGGAGGTGACACCTGTTGCTTAATGCAATGCCTCTTTCGGAGGCGACACCTGTTGTTTAATGCAATGCCTCTTTTGGGAGGCGACACCTGTTGCTTTTAAAAGCCTCTTTAGGGAGGCGACACCTGATGCTTTTTTAAAGACACTTTTGGGAGGTGACACCTGATGCTTTTTTAAAGCCTCTTTTGGGAGGAGACACCTGTTTTTTTAAAGCCTTGTGTGGGAGGAGACACCTGTTGCTTTTTTAAAGCCTCTTTTGGGAGGTGACACCTGATGCTTTTTTAAAGCCTCTTTTGGGAGAAGACACCTGTTTTTTTTAAAGCCTCTTGTGGGAGGAGACACCAGTTGCTTTTTTAAAGCCTTTTGTGGGAGGAGACACCTGTTGCTTTTTTGTAGCCTCTTTTGGGAGGAGACACCTGTTGCTTTTTTTAAACCTCTTGTGGAGGACACCCTGGTTTTGCCCTTTTTTTTAAAGCCTCTTGTGGGAAGGAGAACACCTGTTTGCTTTCTTTTAAAAGCCTCTTGTGGGAGGAGACCCTGTTGCTTTTTTTTAGCCTTTCTGGGAGGAGACACCTGTTGCTTTTTTAAAGCCCTTTTTCTTGGGGTGGGGGGAGGAGACACCTGTTGCTTTTTTAAAGCCTCTTGTGGGAGGCGACACCTGATGCTTTTTTAAAGCCTCTTTTGGGAGGTGACACCTGATGCTTTTTTAAAGCCTCTTTTGGGAGGCGACCCTTTTTAAAAGCCTCTTCTTTGGGAGGAGACACCTGTTGCTTTTTTAAGCCTCTGGGAAGAGACACCTGTTGCTTTTTTAAAAAGCCTCTTTTGGAGGAAGACACTGTTTTGCTTTTTTAAACCTCTTGTGGAGGAGACACTGTTTGCTTTTTTTTTAAGCCTCTTTGTGGGGAGGGAGACACCTTGTTTGCTTTTTTAAAAGCCTATTTTGGGAGGAGAACACCTGTTTGTTTTTTTAAAGCCTCTTGTGGAGGAGGGGGACACCTGTTGCCTTTTTAAAAGCCTTTCTTGTGGGAGGAGACAACCTGTTTTTGCTTTTTTTATAGCCTCTTGTGGAGGGGTGACACCTGGTGTTTTTATAGCCTCTTTTTTGGGAGGAGACACCTGTTGTTTTTTAAATCCTCTTTTGGGAGGGAACACCTTGTTTGCTTTTTTTAAGAGCCTTTTTCTTTTGGGTGGAGACACCTGTTGGCTTTTTTAAAGCCTCTTTTGGGAGGCGACACCTGTTGCTTTTAAAAGATTTCTTTTTGGGAGGGCGACCCTGTTGCTTTTTTAAAGCCTCTTTTTGGGAGGTGACACCGTGCTTAATTTGAATTTAAAGCCTCCTTCTGGGAGGCGACAATTTGCCTTTATTGCAGCCACCTGTGGCGACACTTTTTTAGGTTGCCTTTTTAAAAGCCTTTTTTCCTTTAGGGAGGCGACACCTGAAATGCTTTTTTAAAGACAAGGCTTTTTGGGAAGGTGACACCTGTGCTTTTTTTTTTAAAAGCCTCTTTTTGGAGGCGACACTGTTTTTTAAATTAGCCTTGTGTGCGGGAAAGGAAAGAAACACCTTGTTTTTTGTAAAGCCTCTTTTGGGATGGTGGGAGGAGGACAACCTTTGTTGTTTTTTAAAAGCCTCTTTTTGGGAGGGGTGCACCTGATGCCTTTTTTTAAATCCTCTTTTGGGAGGCGACACCTGTTTTTTTTTAAAGCCTCTTGTGGGAGGAGACACCTGTTGCTTTTTTTAAAGCTCGTTGGGAAGAAAGACACCTGTGCTTTTTTAAAGCCTCTTGGTGGAGAGGGGAGACCTATTGCTTTTTTAAAGCCTCTTTTGGGAGGAGACACCTGTTGCTTTTTTAAAGCCTCTTGTGGGAGGAGACACCCCCCTGTTGCTTTTTAAAGCCTCTTGTGGGAGGGAGACACCCTGATGCTTTTTTAAGCCTCTTGTGGGAGGAGACACCTGTTGCTTTTTTTAAAGCTCTTTGTGGGGGAGACACCCTGTTTGCTTTTTTTAAAGCCTCTTGCGGGAGGAGACACCCTGTTGCTTTTTTTAAGCCTCTTGCGGGAGGAGACACCTGTTGCTTTTTAAAGGGCCTCTTGCGGAGGAGACACCTGTTGCTTTTTTAAAGCCTCTTGTGGGAGGAGACACACCTGTTGCTTTTTTAAAGCCTCTTTGTGGGAGGAGACACCTGTTGCTTTTTTAAAGCCTCTTGTGGGAGGAGACAACCTGATGCTTTTTAAAAGCCTATTTTGGTAGGTGACACCTGATGCTTTTTTAAAGCCTCTTTTGGGAGGCGACACCTGTTTAAAAAGCCTCTCTGGGAGGAGACACCTGTTGCTTTTTAAACCGCCTCTTGTAAGAAGACAACCTGTTGCATTTTTTAAAGCCTCTTTCGGGAGGAGGACACCTGTTGCTTTTTAAATCCTCTTTTGGGAGGAGGACACCTGTTGCTTTTTTAAAGCCTCTTGTGGGAGGAGACACCTGTTGCTTTTTTAAAGCCTCTTTTGAGAGGAGACACCTGTTGATTTTTTAAAGCCTCTAGTGGGAGGAGACACCTGTTGCTTTTTAAAAGCCTCTTTTGGGAGGAGACACCTGTTGCTTTTTATAGCCCCTCAGGGAGACACTGTTGCTTTTTATTTTTTAAAGCCTCTTTTGGGAGGAGACACCTGTTGCTTTTTTAAATCCTCTTTTGGGAGGAGACACCTGTTGCTTTTTTAAAGCCTCTTTTGGGTGGAGACACCTGTTGCTTTTTTAAAGCCTCTTTTGGGAGGAGACACCTGTTGCTTTTTTAAAGCCTCTTTTGGGAGGAGACACCTGTTGCTTTTTTAAAGCCTCTTTTGGGAGAAGACACCTGTTGCTTTTTTAAAGCCTCTAGTGGGAGGAGACACCTGTTGCTTTTTTTAAAGCCTCTTTTGAGAGGAGACACCTGTTGCTTTTTTAAATCCTCTTTTGGGAGGAGACACCTGTTGTTTTTTAAAGCCTCTTGTGGGAGGAGACACCTGTTGCTTTTTTAAAGCCTCTTTTGAGAGGAGACACCTGTTGCTTTTTATAGCCTCTTTTGGGAGGAGACACCTGTTGCTTTTTTAAAGCCTATTTTGGGAGGAGACACCTGTTGCTTTTTTAAATCCTCTTTTGGGAGGAGACACCTGTTGCTTTTTTAAAGCCTCTTTTGGGTGGAGACACCTGTTGCTTTTTTAAAGCCTCTAGTGGGAGGCGACACCTGATGCTTTTTTAAAGCCTCTTTTGGGAGGCGACACCTGATGCTTTTTTAAAGCCTCTTTTGGGAGGTGACACCTGATGCTTTTTTAAAGCCTCTTTTGGGAGGCGACACCTGTTTTTAAGCCTCTTACTGGGAGGGGGAGACACCTGTTCGCTTTTTTAAAGCCTCTTGTGGGAAGAGACACCTGTTGCTTTTTTAAAGCCTCTTTTGGGAGGAGACACCTGTTGCTTTTTTAAAGCCTCTTGTGGGAGGAGACACCTGTTGCTTTTTTAAAGCCTCTTGTGGGAGGAGACACCTGTTGCTTTTTTAAAGCCTATTTTGGGAGGAGACACCTGTTGATTTTTTATAGCCTCCTGTGGGAGGAGACACCTGTTGCTTTTTAAATGCCTCTTGTGGGAGGAGACACTTTTTTGTTTTCCTTTTTTCTTTTTTTAAAAGCTTTTCTTGAGGGAGACACCTGTTGCTTTTTAAAGCTCCTTGGGAGGAGACACCTGTTGCTTTTTTTATAAGCCTCTTTTGGAGCGGAGACACCTTTTTTGTTTTGCGTTTTTTTAAAGCCTCTTTTGGAGGAGACACCTTGTTGTCTTTTTTTATCCTCTTTTGAGGAGACACCTGTTGCTAAAGCCTCTATTGGAGGAGACACCTGTTGCTTTTTTTAAAGCCTCTTTTGGAGCGACACCTGTTGCTTTTTTAAAGCCTCTTTTGGGAGGCGACCCTGTTGCTTTTTTAAAGAAGTCTTCAGCATTTGCCTGGAAACACTGTTGCTTTTTAAAGTCGACACCTTGTGCTTTTTTAAAAGCCTCTTTAGGGAGCGACACCTGTTGATAAAGCCTCTGTTTTGGGAGGAAAGACCACCTGTTTGCTTTTTGGCAAAGGGCCTCTTTGGTGGGAGGAGACACCTGATGCTTTTTTATTTTTTTGAGCCTCTTTTGGAGGGACACCTGTTGCTTTTTTAAAGTTTTTTTTAGGCCTTGTTTTTGCCTCTTTGGGAGGAGACACCTTTTGTTTGCTTTTTTTTAAAGCCTCTTTGGGACTTTTTTAAGGTTTGGGAAGGAGACACCTGTTGCTTTTTTAAAGCCTCTGGGAGATGCTTTTTTAAAGCATCTGGGAGGTCGACACCTGTTTTTTAAGCCTCTTGTGGGAAGGGAGGCGACACCTTGTTGCTTTTTTAAAGCCTCTTGTGGGAAGGAGACCTGTTGCTTTTTTAAAGCCATCTTGTGGGGAGGCGACCGAAAAGGCCGACACCTGTTGCTTTTTGAAAGCCATCTTTTTTTGGGGTTTTGGGAGACACACCTCGTGCTGTTTTTTAAAGCCTCTTGTGGGAAGGGGAGACACCTGTTGCTTTTTTTAAAGCCTCTTGTAAAGGAGGAGAACACTGTTGCTTTTTTAAAAGCCTTCTTATAAAGTTGGGAGGAGACCCCCCCCCCCCCCCAAACCTGTTGCTTTTTTAAAGCCTCTTGTGGGAGGAGACACCTGTTGCTTTTTTAAAGCCTCTTGTGGGAGGAGACACCTGTTGCTTTTTTAAAGCCTCTTGTGGGAGGAGAACCTGTTTGCTTTTTTAAAAGCCTCTTGTGGGGGGAGGACATGTTGCTTTTTTAAAGCCTCTTGTGGGAGGGAGACACCTGTTGCTTTTTTAAAAAGCCTCTTGTGGGAGGAGACACCTGTTGCTTTTTTAAAGCCTCTTGTGGGAGGTGACACCTGATGCTTTTTTAAAGCCTCTTTTGGGAGGTGACACCTGATGCTTTTTTAAAGCCTCTTTTGGGAGGCGACACCTGTTTAAAAGCCTCTTCTGGGGGGAAACACCTGTTGCTTTTTTAAAGCCTCTTGTGGGAAGAGACACCTGTTGCTTTTTTAAAGCCTCTTTCGGGAGGAGACACCTGTTGCTTTTTTAAATCCTCTTTTGGGAGGAGACACCGGTTGCTTTTTTAAAGCCGCTTGTGGGAGGAGACACCTGTTGCTTTTTTAAAGCCTCTTTTGAGAGGAGACACTGTGATTTTTTAAAGCCTCTAGTGGGAGGAGACACTGTTGCTTTTTAAAAGCTTTAGGAGGAGACACCTGTTGTTTTTATAAGCCTCTTTTGGAGGAGACACCTGTTGCTTTTTTAAAGCCTATTTTGGGAGGAGAAACCTGTTGCTTTAAATCCTCTTTTGGGAGGAGACACCTGTTGCTTTTTTAAAGCCTCTTTTGGGTGGAGACACCTGTTGCTTTTTTAAAGCCTCTTTTGGGGAGGGGAGACACCTGTGTTTTTTAAAGCCTCTTTGGGAGGAGGACACCTGTTTCTTTTTAAGCCTCTTTTGGGAGGAGACACCGTTTGCTTTTTAAAGCCTCTTTTGAGAGGAGACCAACCTGTTGCTTTTTTTAAAGCCCTCTTTTGAGAGGAGACACCTGTTGCTTTTTTAAATCCTCTCTTTTGGGAGGAGACACCTGTTTGCTTTTTTTTTTTTTAAATCCTCTTTTGGGAGGAGACACCTGTTGCTTTTTTAAAGCCTCTTTTGGGAGGAGACACCTGTTGCTTTTTTAAATTCTCTTTTGGGAGGAGACACCTGTTGCTTTTTTAAATTCTCTTTTGTGAGGAGACACCTGTTGCTTTTTTAAAGCCTCTTTTGGGAGGAGACACCTGTTGCTTTTTTAAAGCCTCTTGTGGGAGGAGACACCTGTTGCTTTTTTAAAGCCTCTTTTGGGAGGAGACACCTGTTGCTTTTTTAAAGCCCCTTTTTGGAGGAGACACCTGTTGCTTTTTTAAATCCTCTTTTGGGAGGAGACACCTGTTCCTTTTTTAAATCCTCTTTTGGGAGGAGACACCTGTTCCTTTTTTAAATCCTCTTTTGGGAGGAGACACCTGTTGCTTTTTTAAATCTCTTTGTGAGGAGACACCTGTTTGCTTTTTTAAATTTTTTAACTCGGGTTTCGGGAGACACCTGTTGCTTTTTTAAAAAGCCTTTTTTGGGAGGATACACCTGTTTGCTTTTTTTAAAGCCTCTTGTGGGAGGAGACACCTGTTGCTTTTTTAAAAGCCTCTTTTGGGAGGAGACACCTGTTTGCTTTTTAAAGCCTCTTGTGGGAGGAGGGCACCTGTTGCTTTTTTTAAGCCTCTTTTGGGAGGAGACACCTGTTGCTTTTTTAAAGCCTCTTGTGGGATGAGACACCTGTTACTTTTTTAAAGCCTCTTGTGGGAGGAGACACCTGTTGCTTTTTTAAAGCCTCTTGTGGGAGGAGACACCTGTTGCTTTTTTAAAGCCTCTTTTGGGAGGAGACATCTGTTGCTTTTTTAAAGCCTCATGTGGGAGGAGACACCTGTTGCTTTTTTAAAGCCTCTTTTGGGAGGAGACACCTGTTGCTTTTTTAAAGCCTCTTATGGGAGGAGACACCTGTTGCTTTTTTAAAGCCTCTTTTGGGAGGAGACACCTGTTGCTTTTTTAAAGCCTCTTTGGGGAGGAGACACCTGTAGCTTTTCTAAAGCCTCTTTTGGGAGGAGACACCTGTTGCTTTTTTAAGGGGGCCGGCCGGCTAATGCCGTTTTTTAACGACAGGACTTTGACATTCATACCACTTAATAAGGTGACTTGGGACATCTCCAAACCGCATATGATTTTCGCCTCTGACCTTCGGTTTTGTGACGCCAGGGCAATTTATCTCGAAAATAACCATTTTTCAAATTCTATCTCCTCCCTTGATATTTAATATTAAGACCTGGGATTACTACCATATATAGACCTGATGTCGACATCCAATCAAATGGAGAGTTTTTTTTCCAAGTCATTTTTTTGCTAGATATGAATTTTTCAATATGGTAAAAAAATAAACCCTATAAATCACGAGAAAACAATTTATAAAAAAAAGACGAAACAAATATTGGAATAAAGGGCTCTATTTGATTGTTCTATAATGTCTTTGAGTTATATACCGAATTCCAATGTTATAGCTTTAAAACTAAGTGAGGAGATAGTTTTGAGATACGGGCGTTCAAAGTTTTCCTTCGTATTTCTATAAAGACAATGTTAATAAATAATGATTATTATGAATGTAAATTTCTTTTTTGTGTATTAATAAACCAAAACTATTTTATTTATCATAATTTAATCATAAATGATGATCCCTTTGCTCATATATCGTAGCCTGGGGCACTGCTTGAGGCAAGATGGGGCACTCCTTCCTACGTAACCCCCTCTCTCCCCCCCCCCTTCACTAACTCTGCTTATTACAGCGAATTTTCTTCTGTATGTTAGCGAGATGTTTTCCTTGTACCTCCTCTTTGGCATGATGACATTCTTGCCGAAACAAAGATAAACAAACGTAAATGCAAAGAGAATGTCAGAGGTGAAACTCGAAGGTGTACTTTCTTTTGACAAAGAACAATTTTATAAATCATGTTTATTATGAATTTCATATTCCATTTTGGGTATTAAAAAACCAAAACTATGTTATTTATCATAAAATATGAAGATCTTTGCTCAAAGATCGTAGCCTTGGGCACGTGTGACGTGTGCTGTCAGGCAGAAGGGGGGCGTTACTAAGCAACGCTCCCCTCTCTCTTCACTAACTGCGTATATTATGATATTCTGTAATAATACTTGAGCGATTTTTCTTCGTCTGTATGTTAGCGAGATGTTTTCCTTGTCTTTTCCTCATTGGCATGATGAACTTCTTGCCGGAACATACATAAACATACGTAAAAGCAAGCGAATGTCACGAGGTGAAACTCGAACGTGTAATCTACTTGAAGTCTATAGTCCAACTAATTCATGATTGAACCGGATACTCGCTTATGCGAGCCACGGAATCTCTTCAGATGCCATTTCTCACAATTTCTTTGCCAATAATTATCAAAATTTACGATAACAGAAGAAATATTGAATTTTCTTTTACGGATGAATGTTTTAGGCTTAATGAGTTATGTTTACTAATTACCCTGTAACTACGAAAGTAAGAGGAATTTTGACGAAATATTTCGTATACGTATTCTCAATTGCCATATGCAGCTCCATGAATTTTTTCATGACTTTGCATTTTTCGCCCTATACCACTATATATAGGGGTTCCGGCAGGCCCCCTTAAAGCCTCTTTTGGGAAGAGAGACCAGTTGCTTTTTAAAGCCTCTTTTGGGAGGCGACACCTGTTGCTTTTTTAAAGCCTCTTTTGGGAGGCGACACCTATTGCTTTTTTAAAGCCTCTTTTGGGAGGCGACACCTGTTGCTTTTTTAAAGCCTCTTTTGGGAGTGACACCTGTTGCTTTTTTTAAAGCTCTTTGGGAGCGACACCTGTTGCTTTTTTAAAGCCTCTTTTGGGAGGCGACACCTGTTGCTTTTTTAAAGCCTCTTTTGGGAGGCGACACCTGTTGCTTTTTTAAAGCCTCTTGTGGGAGGAGACACCTGTTGCTTTTTTAAAGCCTCTTTTGGGAGGGGACACCTGTTGCTTTTTTAAAGCCTCTTTTGGGAGGAGACACCTGTTGCTTTTTTAAAGCCTCTTTTGGGAGGAGACACCTGTTGCTTTTTTAAAGCCTCTTGTGGGAGGAGACACCTGTTGCTTTTTTAAAGCCTCTTGTGGGAGGAGACACCTGTTGCTTTTTTAAAGCCTCTTGTGGGAGGAGACACCTGTTGCTTTTTTAAAGCCTCTTGTGGGAGGAGACACCTGTTGCTTTTTTAAAGCCTCTTGTGGGAGGAGACACCTGTTGCTTTTTTAAAGCCTCTTGTGGGAGGAGACACCTGTTGCTTTTTTAAAGCCTCGTGAGGAGACACCTGTTGCTTTTTTAAAGCCTCTTGTGGGAGGAGAGACCTGAGCTTTTTTAAAGCCTCTTTTGGGAGGAGACACCTGTTGCTTTTTTAAAGCCTCTTTTGGGAGGAGACACCTGTTGCTTTTTTAAAGCCTCTTTTGGGAGGAGACACCTGTTGCTTTTTTAAAGCCCCCCCCCCCCCCCTCTTTTGGGAGGAGGACACCTGTTGCTTTTTTAAAGCCTCTTTTGGGAGGAGACACCTGTTGCTTTTTTAAAGCCTCTTTTGGGAGGAGACACCTGTTGCTTTTTTAAAGCCTCTTTTGGGAGGAGACACCTGTTGCTTTTTTAAAGCCTCTTTTGGGAGGAGATTCCTGTTGCTTTTTTAAAGCCTCTTTTGGAAGGAGATACCTGTTGCTTTTTTAAAGCCTCTTATGGGAGGCCCCCCAGATGCTGAAGCCTTGCCGAGGATGGGGGGCTTAGGGTTCAGCAGCTGGGCCCTGATGCCTGGTGGGAACTTGCTTTCCTCGCTGGGGCCTTGGTGCCCAGCTTTTGATCCAACCGAAATAAGTCAAGCCCTTTTTTCTTCTACTAAAAACATTTCATCTTTCTGCCTTCCTCCCCCTATAAGGTATGGATTCTATGACGACAACTATTGGCTTGGTTTTGGACATGTTTTAGTCTAAATCTTGGGATTTGAAGGAGGGTGAGGATGGACGGCATGCCACCTCACCCGTAGAACTCTAGTACCTGACGTGGTCGAGCGAGGGGAAAGTTTAATGTCAAACCCTATCCTCAATGCCGGGTCTGATCTCGACGGACATCATGACGCCTTAGCACTGGGGATAGGGTGTATATCCAGTAATTACCCTAGGACGACCTAATAAAAGGGATGACCCGTCCTCTAAGTGTGACTCCATGGTGGGTATGGGAATATCTGGATGAACTATGTATTTTTACGTTTTATGGCAACCCCCCCTATTTCTGTTGACGACCCTATGCTTTCATCAAAGGACTTGTCCTCGGAACCCAAACATCAATTTTCCCATGGTCGGTCCCCAGGATCAGTGTAGTATCCCTGGGCCGAATGACAGACAGCACAGTTGACGACCCAAAGCAATGCGAGTAAATATAATACAGCCAGGAAAACTAAACAAAAAGCATCTGGTTCCAGTATTGTCACACTGGAACCATTTGCCATAAGAAAATAATAAATATGAAATAGCTCCTGGGGTCTTTGTACCCAATTCCTTTAATAAATACCTTAATTTAAAGCTAGAAGGTGACAGTATAGACATTTTTCAAGTGCATAGGGAAATCATTAAATGTTGTGGCAGACAGCCAAAAATAACACCGCCAGAATGGAAACATGCTCCTGGTAGAAAGCACCTCCCAGAGGAAAAGTATCAAGTTGATGGGATGTCGGACCTTGCGGGAGTTACGGTGGAGTGTACTCCCCACTCCAGCCTTAACTCCCAGCAAGGGCTTGATTTATGCCCCTCAGTTGATGGCTTTCTCTGAGGAGAGACTTTTGACAGAATTTAAAAGACCAGGGTGTAATAAAAGGTGGACAGGATGACAAAGAATGGTTGATATAACAGAATACCTCAGACCTACCTTAATATTAACTTTTGACACCTTAAGACTTCCGGAATGTGTCTTTGCAGCCTGGTATAGGTTTAAGGTAAAGCAGTTCATCCCGAGACCCAGAAGGTGTTTCCATTGCCAGCATTTTGGACACACCCTACAATCATGCCGATCCAAATTGCAAGAAAATCCTGCAGTAGTGTCAACTGTGGAGAGGATGAGCATGGAATGTGCACCAGGGAACCTAAATGTGTTCACTGTAGTGAGGGACATGCATCATCGTCTCAGCAGTGTGATAATATTTACTAGAAAAGGAAATACAAGCCATTAGAGTAATAGAAAAACGAACAACATTTAAGGAAGCACGAGAGAGGGCCAAAGCAAAGATTGTAAGACCCGGTCTAAGTTTTGCTACTGGTAGTAGCAAAAATTAAGAAACCAAAAGAAAGAGACAATAAAAAAAACTCAAGTTAGGAAGCACAAAATGTAGAATCAAATAAAGAATCATTAAAGAGACAGCTAACTGAATCATTAGAGTCAATTGATGATGAGAAAGTAAGACAAGGTTCACTAGAACCAACAAGAAAGGCCCTAGTATGGAATTGGAAAAAATTGAAGTGCCAGTTGAGATACACCCTCCACCATCTGCCTCATTGGAGGCAAGGCCAGTGGTTGCTGGTCTGGTGCCAGCTTCTGTGGTGCCAATTCCTCTTTGGAGGACAAACCAGCAGATGCTGGTCCCCTGGTGCCAGTCCTCGCTGGTACTTCTGCCTCATTAGAGGCAGAGCTGGCTACTGCCAGCAATACAAACACTCTCGAGGTGGTCTCTTTAGAGAACACCTCTGCTTCTCCGTCTCGATAGAGATGGAGAGCAAAGAAACTAAAAAAACCCTTCAGTGTCAAGGACACTGAAGGAAAAGATGTTGGCTCTATGAAGGCAACTCCACCCAAGAGGCCAACAAAGCCTTCCATTAAAATGCCTCCCCCTAGTAGGAAAAAGAGCTCTCCCAATCTTGTCAAAATGGAACCATAATATTGGTCCCAAACATAAATAAATTCACTTCCATTATTCAATGGAATTGTCAGGGACTGCGAGCAAAAGTATGAGGAAGTCAAGCTTTTGATCTATGAGCACTCCCCTGTAGGGTTATGTTTGCAGGAGACCATGCTAGGTGAATATACACCTTGTCCTAGGAATATGTTCACTATAGAACTAAATTTGATTTAGAGGTGGGAAATCATGGTGGATCCCTCATCTACATCCGTCGAGATGTGCACACTACCAAGTGAAACTAAATACTCCACTTCAAGCTGTGGCTGTAAGAATTGATTTAAGAAGGAAATATACTTTGTTCCCTTTACATTCCACCCAATAGCCATGTCTCCCAAGAGACTTGATATACTTGATGGAGCAATACCAGAGCCATTTCTTCTACTGGTGACTTCAATAGTAGACATCCATTGTGGGGAGATGTAACATCAAATCAAAAAAGGGAATATGATGGCATCTTTAATTAGAATAGAAACTGAAGATATAGGTCTTCTTAATACTGGAGAACCTACTCATTACCACCATTCAGACAGGCACCGTCTGCACGACCGTTTCATATGTAGCTCCAACTGCAGTGTTGATTTTTGTTGGAGAACAAGTGATGACTGGCATACCAGTGACCATTCTCCAATTGTGATCGACACCAATGATGGTCCACCTATCCCGAGATCACCACGGTTGGGGGGTGCTTGGAGAAAGCAAATTGGAGAAAATTCAAAGATTTGAGTGAGTTGGAGGGGATGCAAAAAGATTTTCCAAGTGTAGATGATGCCATTGATCTACTCAATGGAACATTACATACTGCAGGTCTACACTCAATTCCTCGAACTAAAGGACTATTCAGGAGACGGCCAGTACCATGGTGGTCAGAAGACCTAAGGTTGTTACACCGAGCTACCAGTCATCATTGACCAGGTGCCGTAGACATCGCACCTTGGACCAATGTCATAATTTACAAACAGTGTAGGCACGATTTCGAAAAGCCATGAAAGCTGCCAGAAGACAAGCATGGGCCGGATATGTATCCGCTACTTAACAGTCGAGAACACCAGTCTGTAGCATTGGAAGAAAATAAGAAAAATTCAGGGTAAAATTTACACCCAGTCCTCCTCCAGTACTTAAATTGAATAATAATCATGTTACTGATGCCACAAGAAATTAGTGATATGTTTTCTGAACACTTTGCTCGAGTCTCTGAAAAATCAGATAGTTCCCCAGGACATCAATTTCAGAATGATGGAAGAACAACAGGTACTTGACTTTTCATCAAACAAAGCTGAATCATATAATATGCCTTTTTCTGAAAAGGGAATTTGACTCTGCTTTAGCTAGGAGCAAGAACACTGCCCCTGGTCCAGATGAGATTCCTTATGAAATGTTTAAACACATTTCAAAGCAAACGAACACAAAACTTTTTACAATAAGTATTATCAATAGAATATGGGATGAAAGCAGCTACCCTAGCATATGGGGAATTAGCTACCATGTTACCATTCCTTAAGCCTGGAAAAGATCCTCTCTCATGCAGCAAAGTTACCGCCCCATTGCTTTAATCATGTTGTTATGTAAATTGTATGGAAAAAGAAAATGGTAAATGTAAGACTGATGTGGTATCTAGAGCACAACCAATATTCTAACGCCGTCTCAGTGTGGTTTTCGAAAAAATGCACTCCACCCTGGACATCTTAACTGCAATCCGAAGCCTCTGTCTGTGAAGCCTTTTGCCTCCAAGCAACACCATGTGACAGTGTTTTTTGATATAGAAAAGCATATGACACTGCTTGGAGACATGGGATTCTGAAGACTATGCATAATAGTGGTCTCACGAGGCAAATTACCTTTATTTGTGAAATCCTTTTTACATCGTAGGTATTTTAAAGTTAAAGTTGGCAGTACTTTATCAGAGAAAAGTGCCAAGAAGAAGGTGTTCCCCAGGGTAGTGTTCTCAGTGTAACACTTTTTGCTCTGGCCATAAACAGTGTTGCAGCTGTCATTCCAAGAGAAGTTTTAAAGAGACTGTTTGTGGATGACTTGTCAATATCCTTTGCTGCCACCCAGATGACTGTAGCAGAAAGAAAGCTACAATTAACAATAAATAAAATAGTAAGTTGGGCTGAGAAACAGGGTTTTAAAATCTCTGTAAGCAAGACTACTACCGTCCACTTCTGTCGGATCAGGGGAGTGCATCCTGATCCAGACCTATATTTGTATGGCCGTAGAATCCCATGTGTAGAACAAGCACGCTTCTTAGGCTTAGTTTTTGACAGTAGGTTGACTTGGGTCCCCCATATTAAACATATAAAAGCAAAGAGCCTAGAAGCTCTAGCACATCTTGAAGGTGCTTTCTCACACCAGTTGGGGAGCTGATAGAAATCTGTTACTAAAGCTTCATAAATCCCTAATCTTGTCAAAGCTGTCATATGGTTGTGAAGTTTATTCTTCAGCCTCCTCATCTAACTTGAGAATTTTAGATTCGGTGCATCATTCAGGTATTCGTATAGCCACAGGAGCTTTCCGGTCGTCACCAATACCTAGTATGCTAGTTGATGCAGGAGAGATGCCCCTTGAACTCTATCGCCAGTCATCATTACTTAGGTACTGGTTTAGAGTGCAAAGACTCCCCAAATCTCTGGCATTTGCTGTGGCAAGTAGAAATATTTTTAACGGTTTTTATGAAAGTCATCCAAGGTATCCCAATCCTTTTAGCTATAGAATTAAAAATATTTTAGAGGATACGAATATTAAAAAAATTTCCCATTATCCCCTTTGTGGTATCCCAGTACTCCTGTCTGGAGGTTACCTGATGTGAAAATCTGCAGGTACTTCATGGAGCAAAGAGGGATAAATCTGATGAGGAAATGAGGTCCATATTTTTAGAGCATGTATCAGAGCATGTAGATACAAGTTTTATATTTACTGATGGCTCTAAGTCCAATGCTGGCGTTGGATATGGGGTTTTTAGCGAATCTTTTAACCGAAGAGGTGCACTTCCTTCTGTTGCCTCAAACTTTACAGCTGAATTGTATGGCATCCTAATAGCCACTGGAACATATTACAACACTCCCAGGTTTGTAGCTATACAATATTTTGTGACTCCAAAAGTGCCCTACAGTCCCTGGAAGTCTTTAATACTGATCATCCCTTGTGTTGAAGATCTTGCAGTGGATTTTTTTGCACCAAAATAGAGGCAGCATTGTTCATTTGTTGGGTTCCCGCCCATGAACATATCGGGAAACGAAGAGGCAGACAAGCTAGCCAAATCAGCACAGCGCAAACTTTGGTACCGAGAAAATGCCTGTTCCATATCGAGATACATTCTATGATATATGGAAATCCATCCAGCAGTTATGGGTACTTCAGTGGGACAGAGTAGGCCCCAATAAAATGAAAGAAATTACTAGTCAGACACACCCTTGGAAATATGACCTAATACCAAGGAAGTGGAGATTGTGTTGTGTAGATTACGTATTGGCCATACGCGTCAACTCATGGCTATCTGATGGATGGGGAGAATGAGCCCTTCTGTGACGATTGCTTAGTTCCACTAACCGTTAGGCATTTGCTGGTTGAGTTGTCCCAGTCTGGTGGAACTTAGGAATCGTTTTTAGGTTATAGTAGTGGAGCGGGGGCAGGGGGTAATTATAGCATGGCACAAAAAACTGTTGGGAGAAAGCGCATGTATTAATAACTTATCTCTTTTTATCAAAGAAGCTGGTCTTCTCAAATATATCTGACAGCTGTGCTGTCTTAGTATATACATTTTTTTTTCCTTTTTAATAGTTTTTTACTGTTTATGTGATCAATCACAATTCGTTTTTATCATAAATAAGTTAATTTATATTTTTAATCAGAAAATTTAATTTATTTTTTTAAAATCAAATTTATATATATCTCTTAAAGATAAAAGTTATTTTGAATGTTGTAAATATATTATAAAAACTTTAAAAATCACCTTTAGTATTCGGCGTCGGTGACTCTGGTAGTTGTGACGCCAGATAACTCTCAATCAATCAATCAATCTTTTGGGAGGAGACACCTGTTGCTTTTTTAAAGACTCTTTTGGGAGGAGACACCTGTTGCTTTTTTAAAGCCTCTTTTGGGAGGAGACAACTGTTTTGCTTTTTTTTAAAGCCTCTTTTGGGAGGAGACACCTGTTGCTTTTTTAAAGCCTCTTGTGGGAGGAGACCCCTGTTGCTTTTTTAAAGCCTCTTGTGGGAGGAGACACCTGTTGCTTTTTAAAGCCTCTTGTGGGAGGAGACACCTGTTGCTTTTTAAAGCCTCTTGTGGGAGGAGACCACCTGTTGCTTTTTTAAAGCCTCTTGTGGGAGGAAAGGAGACACCTGTGCTTTTTAAAGCCTCTTGTGGGAGGAGACACCTGTTGCTTTTTAAAGCCTCTTGTGGGAGGAGACACCTGTTGCTTTTTTAAAGCCTATTGTGGGAGGAGACACCTGTTGCTTTTTTAAAGCCTCTTATGGGAGGAGACACCTGTTGCTTTTTTAAAGCTCTTGTGGGAGGAGACACCTGTTGCTTTTTTAAAGCCTCTTAGAGGAGGAGACACGTGTTGCTTTTGTTTTTTAAAGCTCTTGTGGGAAGAGACACCTGTTGCTTTTTTAAAGCCTCTTGTGGGGGAGGAGACATCTGTTGGCTTTTTTTCTTTTTTAAAGCCTCTTGTGGGAGGAGACACCTGTTGCTTTTTTTTAAACGCCTCTGTGGGAGGCGACACCTGTTGCTTTTTTAAAGCCTCTTGTGGGAGGCGACACCTGTGCTTTTTTAAAAGCCTCTTTGTGGGAGGCGACACCTGTTGCTTTTTTAAGCCTCTTGTGGGAAGGAGACAAACCTGTTGCTTTTTTAAAGCCTCTTGTGGGAGGAGACACCTGTTGCTTTTTTAAAGCCTCTTGTGGGAGGAGACACCTGTTGCTTTTTTAAAGCCTCTTGTAGGAGGAGACACCTGTTGCTTTTTTAAAGCCTCTTGTAGGAGGAGACACCTGTTGCTTTTTTAAAGCCTCTTCTGGGAGTCGACACCCATTGCTTTTTTAAAGCCTCTTTTGGGAGGCGACACCTGTTGCTTTTTTAAAGCCTCTTTTGGGAGGCGACACCTGTTGATTTTTTAAAGCCTCTTTTGGGAGGCGACACCTGTTGCTTTTTTAAAGCCTCTTTTGGGAGGCGACACCTGTTGCTTTTTTAAAGCCTCTTTTGGGAGGAGATACCTGTTGCTTTTTTATAGCCTCTTGTGGGAGGAGACACCTGTTGCTTTTTTAAAGCCTCTTGTGGGAGGAGACACCTGTTGATTTTTTAAAGCCTCTTGTGGGAGGAGACACTTGTTGCTCTTTAAAGCCTCTTGTGGCAGGAGACACCTGTTGCTTTTTTAAAGCCTCTTGTAGGAGGAGACACCTGTTGCTTTTTAAAAGCCTCTTGTGGGAGGCAACACCTGTTGCTTTTTTAAAGCCTCTTGTAGGAGACCCATGTTGCTTTTTTAAAGCCTCTTGTATAAGGCGACACCTGTTGCTTTTTTAAAGCCTCTTGTAGGAGGAGACACCTGTTGCTTTTTTAAAGCCTCTTTTGGGAGGCGACACCTGTTGCTTTTTTAAAGCCTCTTTTGGGAGGCGACACCTGTTGCTTTTTTAAAGCCTCTTTTGGGAGGCGACACCTGTTTGCTTTTTAAAGGCCTCCTGTGCTTTTTTTAGCTTCTTTTTTGTTGTGGAGGCGACACCTGTTGCTATTTTAAAGCCTCTTTTGGGAGGAGATACCTGTTGCTTTTTTAAAGCCTCTTGTGGGAGGAGACACCTGTTGCTTTTTTAAAGCCTCTTTTGGGATGCGACACCTGTTGCTTTTTTAAAGCCTCTTATGGGAGGTGAAGATACATAGTAAATTCTCATTCCCGAAACTGCTGCACTGTTGAAATGATCCCCCCACCTTATGTCTAGTGCTACAAAAAACAATTTCATCCCCGCCCTCCCCCCCCACACCAACCCCGCCCCCGGAACAAAACCCTGTTAATAACAGACCCAGAAGCAACAGGAATGGAATGGACTATGGAATTTATATAGGCTTTAAGGCAGCAAGGAATCCAAAGTTATTCAACGCTATAATGACTTTAGCTTGCGATGTGTTTCGGTGGATTTTATGAACTGAATAAAAAATGAATCCTTTTAAACTATGGTAAAATTTTACATTTAATAAAAACTGATATCCTTCATAAAGGATTAAAACTTTAAATGAAGGATAAGCAAATAACCTTTAGTGTAAAACAACAGAAGCAACAGATGTCGCCTCCCAGAAGAGGCTTCAAAAAAGCAACGAGTGTCGCCTCCCAAAAGAGGCTTCAAAAAAGCAACGAGTGTCGCCTCCCAGAAGAGGCTTCAAAAAAGCAACAGATGTCGCCTCCCAGAAAAGGCTTAAAAAAAGCAACGAGTGTCGCCTCCCAAAAGAGGCTTCAAAAAAGCAACGGGTGTCGCCTCCCAAAAGAGGCTTCAAAAAAGCAACGAGTGTCGCCTCCCAAAAGAGGCTTCAAAAAAGCAACGGATATCGCCTCCCAAAAGAGGCTTTAAAAAAGCAACGGGTGTCGCCTCCCAAAAGAGGCTTTAAAAAAGCAACGCGTGTCGCCTCCCAAAAGAGGCTTCAAAAAAGCAACGGGTGTTTCCTCTCAAAAGCGGCTTCAAAAAAGCACGGGTTTGTCGCCTCCCAAAAGAGGCTTCAAAAAAGCAACGGGTGTTGCCTCCCAAAAGAGGCTTCAAAAAAGCAACGGGTGTCGCCTCCCAAAAGAGGCTTCAAAAAAGCAACGGGTGTCGCCTCCCAAAAGAGGCTTAAAAAAAGCAACGAGTGTCGCCTCCCAAAAGAGGCTTTAAAAAAGTAACGGGTGTCACCTCCCAAAAGAGGTTTCAAAAAAGCAACGGGTGTCGCCTCCCAAAAGAGGCTTAAAAAAAGCAACGGGTGTCGCCTCCCAAAAGAGGCTTCAAAAAAGAAACGGGTGTCGTCTCCCAAAAGAGGCTTCAAAAAAGCAAACCGTGTCGCCTCCCCCCCCAAAAGAAGGCTTCAAAAAAGAATGGGTGTCGCCTCCAAAAGAGGCTTCAAAAAAGCAACGGTGTCCCTCCCCAAAAGAGGCTTCAAAAAAGAAATGGGTGTCCCCCAAAGGCTTCAAAAAACAAATAACGGTTTCGCTCCCAAAAGGGGATTCAAAAAAGCAACGGGTGTCGCTTCCCAAAAGAGGATTAAAAAAAGCAACGGGTGTCTCCTCCCAAAAGAGGCTTTAAAAAAGCAACGGGTGTCTCCTCTCAAAAGAAGCTCTAAAAAAGCAACAGGTGTTGCCTCCCAAAAGAGGCTTTAATAAAGCAACAGGTGTCTCCTCCCAAAAGAAGCTTTAAAAAAGCAATGGGTGTCGCCTCCCAAAAGAGGCTTTAAAAAAGCAACGGGTGTTGCCCCCAAAAAGAGGCTTAAAAAAAGCAACGAGTGTCGCCTCCCAAAAGAGGCTTTAAAAAAGCAACAGGTGTCTCCTCCTAAAAGAGGATTCAAAAAAGCAACGAGTGTCGCCTCCCAAAAGAGGCTTTAAAAAAGCAACGAGTGTCGACTCCCAGAAGAGGCTTCAAAAAAGCAACGAGTGTCGCCTCCCAAAAGAGGCTTCAAAAAAGCAACGGGTGTCGCTTCCAAAAAGAGGCTTTAAAAAAGCAACGGGTGTCGCCTCCCACAAGAGGCTTTAAAAAAGCAACGGGTGTCACCTCCCACAAGAGGCTTTAAAAAAGCAACGGGTGTCGCCTCCCAAAAGAGCTTTAAAAAAGCAACGGGTGTCGCCTCCCAAAAGAGGCTTTAAAAAAAGCAACGGGTGTCGCCTCCCAAAAGCGGCTTCAAAAAAGCAACGGGTGTCGCCTCCCAAAAGCGGCTTCAAAAAAGCAATGGGTGTCGCCTCCCAAAAGAGGCTTCAATAAAAGCAACGGGTGTCGCCTCCAAAAGAGGCTTCAATAAAGCAACGGGTGTCGCCTCCCAAAAGAGGCTTCAATAAAGCAACGGGTGTCGCCTCCCAAAAGAGGCTTCAATAAAGCAACGGGTGTCGCCTCCCAAAAGAGGCTTAAAAAAAGCAACGGGTGTCGCCTCTCTAAAGAGGCTTAAAAAAAGCAACGGGTGTCGCCTCCCAAAAGAGGCTTCAATAAAGCAACGGGTGTCACCTCCCAAAAGAGGCTTCAATAAAGCAACGGGTGTCGCCTCCCAAAAGAGGCTTCAATAAAGCAACGGGTGTCGCCTCCCAAAAGAGGCTTTATAAAAGCAACAGGTGTCGCCTCCCAAAAGAGGCTTTATAAAAGCAACAGGTGTCGCCTCCCAAAAGAGGCATTGCATTAAGCAACAGGTGTTGCCTCCCAAAAGAGGCTTTATAAAAGCAACAGGTGTCGCCTCCCAAAAGAGGCTTTATAAAAGCAACAGGTGTCGCCTCCCAAAAGAGGCTTTAAAAAAGCAACAGGTGTCGCCTCCCAAAAGAGGCATTGCATTAAGCAACAGGTGTTGCCTCCCAAAAAAGGCATTGCATTAAGCAACAGGTGCCGCCTCCCAAAAGAGGCATTGCATTAAGCAACAGGTGTCGCCTCCCAAAAGAGGCATTGCATTAAGCAACAGGTGTCGCCTCCCAAAGAGGCATTACATTAAGCAACAGGTGTCGCCTCCCAAAGAGGCATTGCATTAATCAACAGGTGTTGCCTCCCAGAGGCATTGCATTAAGCAACAGGTGTCACCTCCCAAAGAGGCTTTAAAAAAGCAACAGGTGTTGCCTCCCAAAGAGGCTTTAAAAAAGCAACAGGTGTCGCCTCCCAAAGAGGTAAGGCAGGAGTTAATCCCTCAAGTTAAGCAAGATGCAGTTTACCACAGGTGAGGTAAGTAAATAGTTTGCCTCTAAAGAGGTAAGAAGCAGTACACCTCTTAAGAAAAGCAATAATCTTCAAAACAAAATTAAAAGGATACACTTCTCCACAGGTTAAAAACAATTAACACAAACCTAATTGCGGCTCTGTACTTTTTAGACAATACCATGTACAGTTGGACACAGGTTTCCCTGGTATACCTTCTTGAGGGACTTCGAAAAATTATTTGGTAACAGTGTTTACTGCGGGGGATGGGGGGAGGACTCTTCCTCTCTTAGCAAGAGTTCCACCAATAAGCTCTGGAATTCTTTCAGTGGGAGGAGTCATTAGGTATGGTTGGAGAAACACACACACACGGAGTAAAAAAAAAAAAAATCTGAGCAGGGTATATCGCTGTAACTAAGATTACTGTCTCACTTTTAATATAAGTTTGTTTATTAAGATTCCATTTAACTTTCGTCTAAGTCGTTATCTTACCACCGTGTCTGTTATTATATATCGGTCATATTCATTACGCAATACTTAAAATTGATCAAAATTTTAGTTATATTGGCATTGGAGATAATCACGAGCATCATGACAGGATATTTTAACCTTATCACGTAAGCCAAGCTTATAGTGACCGGTTGCAGTTGCGTTTGCCATACCAACTAAGATAATAGGAACAACTATAAAGAGAAGCGCAGCAATACTTCATTGAACATACCCAAAAACTCTGTGAACGTGTTTTAAGTGTCCGACACCTTAGCTCCTCTCTCTCTCTCTCCCATATTAGCTACTTTAAAGTGACATGTCATCTAGAAATACTACTGCGCTAAGTATTCAGTTTTGATATGTCATTAATACCCTTTAATCTTTGACTAAAACTAATATATGCATATATATTTCGGGGGGAGTGGGGGGAGTGGTGTCGGGATAGAGTTTCTTGTTGTTAAGCCGTCTTACAGGTTTTGGAATTCTAAAATGTAAATCAAACTGACAAGCTTCTTGCTTTTGCTGTACCGATGTCCTCAGCCTGGCTTTGCTACAACTGAAATGGGTGGGGGACTCAGGGTAAGGTGGGCCTGTTGCGACCCCGATGAGTGAACGAAATACTAGATATGCTCGTGGATAGAGTGTATGGCTAACGAAAAGCTCCACTTGAAATATTTTCTTGTTGATCTTTAATGCCTGCGTGTTTTTAGTGTTTATCCTAATATTATTACAGTACTGTAGATTTTTCTGAATCAACACATTTACAAGAAGAAGGTTGGATGGGTTAAACTCTCACTCTCTTGTAAATACATTAGAATGAAAAGGAGAGAGAGAGAGAGACTAGACGTTGCTGAGGAATCAAAATGAAACTGCTAGGGACAGAGAAAATTCCACAACGTGTAATGGAAAGTGAAGAAGGACTCCCAAACTTGGTGCAAACTTTTAACCATTCCCATATGGTAAACTTAATTCGTTTGCCAATGATAAATAATTGTTGATATTCAGAGGTTTCTTGTATTCATGGTTGGGTTTGTATTCCCTCTTGAATATACTGTAGAGATTATTCCCTACACGCCGTTCATTACAATAATTATTACATATGGATAAACTTATCTACTTGGCTTATATTTTCTAATATATTAATTGTGATACATTTTTTAATGTCATACGGACAGAAATTCCTTTCGCTCTTATCATCATTCGTGTGAGGATAAGAGACAGACGTCTCTATTGTTAAACAGCCCCTTCAGTCATTTACCTTTAATTTGTGGAAAGAGCTATTAGGAGAAATGTAGTTTGATCATATTGTCCTAGGGTTCTCTTTTTAGATAATTTTTTAAGAAAAAATCAGGATAGCGAAATTCCCTTTAGATTTTGAACTCCTTTAAAATATCAAATTCACCTTTCTAATAAATAAATTATAATAATCATGACCTGGAGCTAAACGATATGCATAGGTCAGTTTAAGATTTTTTTTTTCTTTTACATCATACGACATGGAAGTTCAGCGGAAGCCATGGGGTAATCCAAATATATACACTCAATTTTTACATTTATTTTTAATATTAGTGAGGAAGTCCAGCACCTTCCTTCTAGATCACCTCTTGCAATCTGTTAGGCATAGAAGAAATATGGTTTCTGACGATCGTGGTCGGTTGTGGAGAGTTTCCATTGTGTTCCCAGAGGTTCATAAGTTGATCTGGTCTCCTCTCCTCTCAGGCTCCAACATTTTACCAAATTAGCCTAAATATTCTTAGTGAGGTTATGTCTGTATCCTTACTTGGCCAGTCAAGCAACTGCAGATCCTCTCGACCTTGAAACCATTCCTGGACTATTCTGGCCGTATGGATGGGGCAGCGGTCGTGAATGAAAATGACAGGAGCATGTGGGGAGGAATAATTCCGCTCTTGAGAAGGTCAAGAAGTGTTAGACAAAATCCTGAAGAATTTCAATGGTATTTTTCACCAGCGAGGCCTCCACTCAAATCCATGGTGATATCATCCATATAATGTAAGAAGATCCAGCCCCACACGTTTACTGTGACATGCCCATTCCTGGTCACCTCGTAAATTTCTTCTGTAGTATCTGAAAGGAAAAACTCTTAATTTTTTAAACAATTCATGCTTTTGCTTTTCGTAATAGGAGGGAAAATAATTCTATATCGTTTGGGGAAATAAATGCTAAGTAACAACCCTTGCAATAAGTTAAGAATGTTTATTCATCATGGAAAGATAATACTTATAATAGCATTAACTTTGATCTGCAACAGTCTGTTATGATATGATATCCTTTAATTCAGTAAACAGGCTGTACTCTATATTATAAGTTTGCCTACGTGATTATTCATAACATTAATAATGTATTTGCTTAATGCCTGAAAGTTGGCCATAGTACTAATAATGGGGGGTGGGGGGTTTTCAATGAAGAATTTTTATTTTCACACTTCTCGAGGCAATATAATTCAATTAGCGGAAATACATGGTTATTGACAAAAAAATTATTATCTTTGATCATATATTACCTGCTTATAATTATTATAGTCTGACTGTTATCAATGATTTTAGAAACTAAACACCTTATATTACTCGGTCTTCGGTTATGTATTCTGCCGTGACTTCTGCTAGTAAAAGACCTTTCGTCACTGCATACGACTCGAGACCAAAATTCCATATCCTCCCCCACAAACCGTTGAACGAAGGCAAGCCTATCAGCACGATGCCGAGAAATTCCTTCTTGGCAAGAATTCTATGAGGTATTCCTGCCTCATGCAGACGTCTTCGCTCCGTCATAGCCTAAACATTTAATGCCAGACGTTCACAAATAGCAATAGTATTGGTAAAAGGATCTTCTTATGCTGCTCGTCGAATGTCGTTGTTATCCTCACGGGTGGTCATTCGTGGTGGAGGTCTTCGAACTGAAATACGTAATTAACATGCAGATACCTACATAATCAAGATTAATTATAGCCTGTTTTTACTTATGGGAACGCTATTTGGTATTCTGGGAAGTAAAGAGAAAGAATCACTATTAGAGTTCAACAGGACCAAGGCAACTGTAATTTAGGTTTCATAATTTCACGGGTTATAAGGTTTATAGTTTAAAAAATAATAAATAAATGAAATAAATAAATGCTATCCAAAGTCGGTCAATTTCCCAGTCTAAGCTTGCCTCCTTTTCCATTTATTTACTGTTGTAAGGGAGACGTCAAGACGCTGTGCAACAGCACCTATTGAAAGCCCACTTTCTCGTAGAGCGACGATCTGCGCCCGGAGAACAGTATGTTGCTGTTCATTTGGAGACTATAACGAATACTACTGGCAGAGGACAGATAACCTATCAAAATTTATACAGCACCTCAGTCTAGCTATGATTGGGTGACAAACTTGTTAGCGTGTAATAGAGGTGCTGTAGCAGTGATATCGTTATCACCGAACAAAGTGATATATTAAATCACACGATTACTGGGATTGATTGATTGATTGGCTGTTACTGGCATTGCAACATCTCAGGTCATTACTGTCATTGTTAATTGTCTGTTTGAAACACTGTTTACTAAAGGTGGTGCTGTTCCTCTCTTAACGTGAATTCTACTAATCAGCTTTCGAGCTATTTTAGTGTATAAGAGGTTGGAGGAGGCAAACTTGTAATAAGTATTAATCCTCATAGATGAATAAACATTATCCTAATGCATGGGTTGTTACTTAGCATTACATTTCCCCGAACGATATATCATTATTTTCCCTTTTACGGAAAGCAACGCGTAAATTGTAAAAAATTTAGATTGTTTTCCTTCAGATACCACCGAGGAAACATTTACGAAGTGGCTTGTGACCGTAAACGTGTGGGCCTGGATTTTCTTACATGGTATATGTGATATCACCAAGACTGAAGTGTTTCACCAGTGAAAAATACGTCAAAATTCTTCAGGATTTCTTCCTCCCTTCACTTCAACAGCGGAATTATCCCATTCCACCTAGTCCTGTCATTTTAATTCATGACGGCTGCCCAATCCATACGGCCAGAATAGTCCAGGAATGGTTTCAAGGTCGAGAGGATTTGAATTGGTTGCCTGGCCAAATAAGGGTGCAGAACCACATAGATCCCGAGAAAGATAGTCTATTTATTAAAGATTGAACAATTCACAGGTGCCCCGAGAGAAGCCGAAGTGTAGTGGAAAAATCACTGAATTTCTAATCAGTTTTCTCCCATGTATGCATAAGTTTTTTTTTTATTTTTCTTCCCATTATTTTTATGCACATCCATTTCGTATGAAGTAGCTACTGTCGCATATCTTATGTAATATAAGCTGTTAGGGGTAATTACGTTTGCTTTATGTCTATTACAATTAGAATCATAATTACCTGGCCTGTTATAGAATTACAATTACAACTTCAATAATACTGAAATACAAAACTTAAATATTGGAAAAAACAATTTCACAAAACGTTTTGCACAAAAAAGGAAATAAATGGAATATTTTTTTTTTTTAAATTGGTAGTTGGCTTGTTAATATTCTCCTTTAATAATATAATAAATAAATTGGGTAGCGACTCAAAACATCTCTGTTGCATTTGGTTAAGATGAGTTCTCGAAAAGTAAGAGGGCTGCTCTAGGATAACAATTTCAAATAAAGTTCTTTATTATTTGAACTTTTCAGTTACAATTATAATTACCATTAAGTATAAATAAAAAACAACCGCAATTACAGTTAACTTCAAAACGTATAATTAAAAACATTTCAGATAAAAGGTAATGTTTATTTATAATTGGTAAAGCTCTCTTACTGTGGGTTTCACAGACAGTGCAGTCACGTTTTTGGTCAATAACATTGTAATGAAGACTGGTATCAGTACGAGATTTTGCTATAATTTTTCGGTATAATCAAGGCTTTAACTCAAATGAATGTCCGGTAAAAATGCTCAATTTTTATTTGTAACGCATAGAGCAACTGTAACCAGTTACCTATTCAAACCAATCTGTAGGCAATTGGCGGCTCTCTCTTTGCTAAAAAAAAAAAAAAAAAAACAAAAAAAAGTTGAAAAGTTTGCGTGACAAACGGATTTCTGCTACCATGCCGACAGTTATGTTCCTAGGCGGCCATCTCTTCTTCACCTTCGTAATACAAGCAGCTATGGCTTGGATGGCCCTGGAGTCCAAATGAAGCTTGCGAAGGACGGTAAACAAAAAACCACAAGTATAACAGTAGCTTTACCATCTCAATCACAGTAATCTATCGTTCTACTACTCCACATACATGCAGATATCTCTCTCTAATAATTATAATCATTTACTCCTTGCCCAAGTCAATAGTCACTAAAGAAAGAAAATACAATTTGACCTTAAGATAAAAATAGCAATAGCTACTACTACTGGTGCTGCTGCTGATGCTAAGTATAATAGTAAAAAAAACTGGTTATTATTATTAATAATAATTAATATTGTTCCCTTTGTTTTTTGCACATTTTTTCCGTACCTGAACCATACCGTACCGTACTTTGGTAAAATTGTCGTAGCGTAATTCCGTACCGTACACATAGGCTAAATATCAACCGTGCCGTACCGTACCGTAATGCCAGCCTTGCTGGCAGGTAACAACCAAGTGAATCGTTAGATATCAAACAATATTGTAAATTATTATTATTAGAGAGATAGATGGATAGATAAAAAAAAATCGTACAAAATATACTTAAACTGAAGTAACATTCAGAGAGAGAGAGAGAGAGGAGGGGGAGGAGATGTGAGGGAAGGAAGAGGAAGGGGGTGGAAGTGGGGGTGGAGGGAGAGGGTAGGCGAATTTTTTTTATACTGTTGAGTCCTATCCATTTCTGGCTAATCGAGCCTTTTGCCTCTTCGTACAGGACAAGTGTCTATTCTTTATAATTTGTGATTCATGATATTCTATAAATTACGGTACCGGTGTAGTACACTATAGCAAAATCTCGTACTTATAAGAATCTTAGTTACAGAGAAATAGGTTAGAGAATTCGCGAACACTTTTACCGAGCTCATTTTACGAAGCAGTGCTCAACGAGTATTCAGTTCTCATTGTAATTATTAACAGGAACAATAATTATGTGAACATTATATTTAACAGTAGTATCTTTATTTCATACCATGGTGATTATGATCCCTATTGGCTAATCCTACAATCAAGGAACGATATAATGATATATGAATCATGGTATTGTTTTACTCGACTCGAAACAGAGTCTGAATCCCAATAGAGGTGAGGTCGTCAGCAGGATTTTTAAATGGGTTAGACTTCATAACCACTCACCATGAATCAAAGGGACACAAATCTGGCGCTGCGAGGACGAATTGTCACTTTACGCGACAATTGTTTCTCGATACGAGCCATTGCACGTGATGTTGGTGTGTCCCCCACCACGGTACAGTTGTGGATAAAAAGGGAGGAGAGTGGGAACTTGAACGACTTGCGTAAGTTGTTTATGCTGAATGATTGGTGGATATGTTGCATTGTTCATGGTTATTTAATCTTGCTTATTTGATATGAAAGTTTCTTTCTTAAAAGTATTTCGTCTCGCTATTATAATTTTGGTTAGACTACAGATATCCACAGCCATTCCAACACCACAATAATATTTCAGTTGCACCTCCATAATTCCACACCGGTGGGTGGTTGGCCCTTACCGACCTCAACCATGAACAAAGTTAGATAGTCGATTGAGTTGTCTCGGTAAAATTAAGCCTATAAGAGCATTTTATTTGTGCCCACCCTGTCACAGTCATTGTGTGGTCTTTTGATAGCTATAGTTTATTTATTAAACTGTCATTTCAGTGATGGCTCAGGAATGATTTTACAGTGTTTTAATAACCACCAAAACCAAATTGAGGAATATTATGGATGTATGTAATCTAGTTCTATGTGATATGCTTTTGAAACCAAAAATATACAGCCATGTTTACTAAATTATGATCAATCCATCGAGTACAAAATTTGAAGAATCTAGAATTGATTGCGATGTTATATAAATTATAAGTTAAACATTTAAGATAATATGTTCTCTTAGCTAGGCCAGGTGGTCCACGGAAAACCACCCCAGCTGAGGATGACGCTTTATCAGGGCCGCTCGAGAGCAACCCTAACCAACGCTCGAGTCATGCATGAAGAAGGACCCTTGGATTAGAAATGTCATCGATACAGTACGACTCAGACTCCCACGCTGCTGGGATTCATCACAGAACTCCAGCGACGAAGGAGCTCTTGACGGAGCGACATAAGTGGGAAGGCTTGATTTTGCCCAACGTCATGCTGATAAGGGTGGTTTTGGACTTTGGGGCGCAGGGGTCATCTTTACTAACAAGAAGTGCTTCTCGTCCACATCGCATGGGAAGCTGCATTGTTGGCGAACAAATAGAACTAGGTATGACAAGGAAAATCGTTACTTGCATCAATTATCAATTGCCTTCTTCTTTATATTAATTATTAATCTTCAGATTTTGTTCCACGGAGGTGGACTGTAAAATATACAAAGGGAGTTAACATAAATAAGAGTGCTATTTCTGAGATAAATATTAGGTAAGGGACAGTGGCATCATTTGCTCTTTTTCCTCTATATATATATAAATAAATAATTACACAATAGAATTCTTTCATGTTGTTCATCACTGAGAATTTAAATTTTCCAAAAGGTATATATTGATTTTATATCATATACCCCCCATTTTTTTCTCTCATTCAGATATGAACCCTGTAACATCGTTGAGGTGGTTTGATCTGGCCATGTCACCTGCAATGTATGGGGCTGGGTGTGTGTGCATGGTATGGGTGATGTGTTCCGTATCGAGGGACGATTTACAGCAGCTAAGTATGTTGAGCTGCTGCAAACCTCCTCCTTGCCTTCGTTACGAGAAAGGAATTTTCCCTTCCCACCAGAGCCCATCCTGTTCACACTGCTCACGTTGTTCAAGAGTGGTATGCCAGACAGGATAACCTGCTTCTTCTGAATGGCCGAGCAAAGGAGCAGATAGAATGTGATTGAACACGTGTGGGCCCAGATGGTGAACACATGGAAAAATAGAAACTATGAGAAACAACACAGCAACGCATGGCTCACATAACTTCTCGGTGGAAAATTTGTGTAGACGAGACCGCAGCAAATTTTCAACCTTGTTTCTATTGATGCCCGACAGATTGAGGGAAGTGACAGAGAGAGGGTGGATGGTCAAGGTATTAGATTGTATTATATAAATGTTATATTTTTTGAAATAGGACCTAAAATGTTCTCATTTTGTTCTCACTAGTTATTTGATTATATATTTAATAAAACATAATTCACAACAAGTTTTATTATAACATGATATCTTGATATAATGTTCGAAGTATCTGTAAAAAAAATGGCATAATGCCTCCATACAATATTGAGAGTATTGCAGTAAACTTTCCTACTTACTCAGGCCCCACATGTTTTTGAGTCTTCCTAATCACAGTTCTTGTTAACAGCATTGAATTATAGAAGCTGAATGACTCGCTGAGCACTGTTATCATACAGTGAGGTCGGTAACAGTATTGGCAAATTGCCTTAAGGCCCGTCCACACGGCCGAGCTTTGCTCGACGAGCTTTGTTCGATGTGACGTCAGAAGCAGAGAAAATGCGGCAAAGTTCTGACTTTTCCCGCTGTTTCTCCGCTTTTGACGTCACAACGGACAAAGTTCATCGACCAAAGCTCGACCGTGTGGAAGGGGCCTTACCTGTATACTTTGTTTCTCTGTGGTGTAGCCATTTACAGATTGTGATGCTTCGCCACTTATTTTCGACTTATTAGCTTCTTGAAGTATATTAAAATAGTTTTTCCATTATTTGAAATGTAATGCTTTATATCCTACTGATATTTTCAATGTATCTTTGGTGTAAAACCTAAGTTATATGAACAAGAGTAAAAATGTGGCATATTTTTTGGCCGTCGTTGACGTTTCTGAGTATAGGGGTCATATGCTCTATGGGACAATTTAAAAGGTAACTGTCAATTCAGTAGATGATACTCTCTTTATGTCAGCCACTATAAGGAAAGCCCAAATGACTTCACCTATCACCTGAGATCAACGAAATATATAGTCTATAATATATCGGTGCATACATAATTTTAGAAAAAACAACAGTTAACCCTTAAAATGTCAAACCACGTCATATGACGTGTTGTAAGAAGTTCGCCCACACATGTTGTTTACGTCATGTGACTTTATTAAGTTTTTAATTTTGTGCGCCTTCATAGCTTATTGTATCGATATTGGTTCTGTACTACTTAGTGCCTTATTAGAGGTCTTACTGGCCGTTTGCACTGCTCGTCTTCCATTTGTATGAACTGCGCGGGAGAGGGGAGGTAAGGGTGGCCTAGGAGGTTGTCAGAAACGTCAAACCAGCCAATCCTGTGTGGCAAAGGATTAGTGGCGATAATTTTTTGCCGCACACTTTCGATTTTGATGATATTATATCAGGAATAAAGTTTTTTTTATTCTATTTTTAATAATTCTATAATGGAACTGACTGTAGAGAGATCCAATCGTTAATTTCATGTTATGAAATGGGGTAATATATCAAGCGAACACTCGAGGGAACAAGAGTTTATGACATTACAGTATCAGAGATGAGAAATTTCTTTGCTTTGGTTATGATTATGGGTATTGTCAGGAAGGGCAATCTTCGATATATTGGGTCACTGATCCTCCTCCTGATACACTAATGACATACCAGAACTGCATACTGAGCGAATGGGGTTTTTCTTATCACTAAGTTAGCTAGTATAAGAGAGAGAGAGAGAGAGAGAGAGAGAGAGAGAGAGAGAGAGAGAGAGAGAGAGAGAGAGAGAGAGGAAACGCACTGCAACCAATGCTATAAACTTGGCTTACGTGATAAGGTTAAAATATCCTGTTATGATGTTCGTGATTTTCGGCAATACCAATATAACTTTAAAATGTTGATCAATTTTAAGTATTGTGTAATGAATATGACCGATATATAATAATAGACACGGATGTAAGATAACGTCTTGGCCGAAAGTAAAATGGAACCTTAATAAACAAACTTATATTACAAGTGAGACAACAATCTTCATTACAACGATATAAACTGCTCGAATTTTTTTTACTCAGTGTGTGTGTGTGTCTTTCTCCAACCATTCCTAATAACTCCGCCCACCAAACGAACTCCAGAACTTATTGGTGGAACTCTTGTTAGCAGAGAAGGGGTTCTCCCCCCCATCCCCCTCAGTAAAGACTGTTACCATGTAATTTTTCGAAGTCTCGCAAGACGGTGTACCAGGGAAACCTGTGTCCAACTGTACACAGACCTTGGGCCACCTGTGTCAGTGCAGCACCGCCACCCTGTCAAAGGTGGCCCCATTTCAAGTTAGCCTAACTAGACTTTTAACCTAAATTCAAAAAGTTTCAGTAATTTACCTTCAGACTTCAGCTTTAGATACTGCTAAAAATGATAAAAATACTAAACTTCACTACACTCCTAAGGTCATGAAAAATAACTTTTAATCTTTACTCTTAAAAAGTTAAAAATTTCAAAACATTAAAACAAATCACGGTAGATCTAGGGTACTTATCTGCGGCGGCCTAGACTATGGCAGTTGCGGTTTTTCTATGCCGTTTTACCTCCTGAACAAGAATTTTAAGTCATATTTATTCGGACGACTGTAATTAAACACCCACGGGGCAGTACTAAACACGGCGAAATACATTGGACGCCCCAGTCTCTAGTGGATGTCGTATCCGCGGTTACGTTCCTTGCAGTCCGTGCGGACTGCTTCTGTAGAAATACCCAAATCACAAATCTTTAATCTAGAAACCGCGAAAATTAGGTTAAATGTTAAATACCGATCCTCCAAAACTAACATCTTTCAACTACTATTTATATTTAAGGTTTAGCAAATGAAATACAGAATACAAAGGTTACCTATATTTAACTTACTATAAATCATTGTTGAATCTACTGACGATTAAAACCAGATATAAAGCATAGTTTCAAATACTCCGCAGAAGTTCCATGCACACCATCTCCAATCTTCATAAACGTACTACAGCCGGGGTAATTCATATTTTCTTATGATGGCGGGTAAATTATAAAGATTAAACTCCACTTACCTAGAATAAAATTTCAGAAATTATTAATAAGTAATTAAAATACTTTCGAAATCGTCCCAATTCAAAATTTACGATCCTAGCCTCATATCTTCGAGTAAGTATTAGATTTGATCTCGGTAACTATTAAAGAATTAAACTTTAAAAAATTCAGTTTCTTCAAAGCTTAGAATGACTAAAAATTAAAATAGAGATCCAACACTCAAATATTTACCTGCAAAAATATAATAAAAAAAAAAAAAAAAAAAAAAAAGAATGTCGGGTAAACCCCACGACCACGACACACTAACGACGACGACCGTAAAACTTGAACACATTTAACGAATATTTAAATCACTGAAACCAAATAAATGAAAGAAACGAATGCTGGAACTAAACGGAGTTGTGGTAGAAGACCTTCTCGAAATCAAGGACTTTGGATTTCAGTAAAAGAACGATACAATTCATACTTAACTAAGGACACTGGAGATAAGGTCAAACACCAAAGATCGCTTATTCCAACCTGAGAGCGCGTTCAGCTTTCCAAATACTGATATATGGTTTTTAAAAAATTTTCGATCAAATCAAATACAAAACTTTAAAGAAATAGAAACAACGTAGCCTTACACTCATGAACCTCAGGTAGCGTTCAAAAGCTTTACGTAACCTACAGGAAATGAGAGATTGCAATCTCTAGGCATTTTCTGTCTTTTTTTTCCTCAACACTTCAAGCCGTTTCCGCTAGACTTCGGTCACAAGGTTTGAAAAGCATATAATATCGTTAGTTGCTTGGTCTGATGTGAAGTAAAGCAAATTATATCCCTGCCATTAACATTATCATTGCTTTCATTACATGAAGAAAATATAAAGCTACTACTGAAGGACGAACATTTGGATATTTTATGCCTAGGCCTATTCGAAGCACGGCCTTAAGCCTATTGTAACCCAAGCCTGCAAGATAGACCAAACCAGACCGGAGGGAGACCCCACCAAAAATAAGCTAGGATGACTAGGCCTATACTGATGAAGGACCAACATTGAGTTTGATTTTGACTGAAGAGATAGACTCACGCCCTTGTTATGAGAATAATGCGACAACAGAGGCATGGTTAAGTTCCTAACTTTGCCAGTAAAGGGAAGTGAATGACTGATACACATAAATGGACGTCGTAGCGTCTGTGGTCATCGACGCCAAGGAGAGTGGTAAAGTTTAAACCAACCTTTTAAAAAAATGAAACTTAGTTAAGTGGTGGGTTCACTGGTGTATGTGCAGTCGACACAAAAACTAAGTCAGATAATAGACACAAATCAATATCGTTATGATAGCGAATAAAGAAAGACTATAATCTGCGTTATTGTTATAATGAAATAACATCAGTTTACAAATCGTATAATTGTTTCTGATAAGAGCAAAAAAAATTTCAATGGTCATGCTTTATTTGTCCCATCACTAAAGCTTCACTTAACCAGACAATTGAATTTACGTTAATTTCCTTAAGGACAAATAGGCTTATTTGTTAGGGAATATGCCTAGTTCTCCGATGCAGACCGGAAATAACAAGATGCGTATCGCATTTAAATGTATGTTATTAAGGTTTATACACGAAATATTTATTCATCTTGGAGTTCTCATCCTGTTTTTCGGTTGACAAGGGATAATCTTCCCGTTTATATTCACTTACGCCAAAAGCAATTGGCTACGCTGTACTACCAATTCTGTTTCATTGAGGTTGATGATCCACATCGGTAAAATAACCATCAATGCTCAGATTAATTCTCTGAACCTTATCACTTATCTTCGAAGACGAACCAGGTAATGGAGAATTCATTTGGAAAAGAGATAGCGCCATCTGTTGTAAATGAGATGCTCCTCTGTGTTCTATCTTCATTCTCTTCTAGCGTCCATGGGTTGGCGTAAACTCAACCGAGGTTTACCTCACTACAGAGTCCGTGGCGCCGATGCATTTGGTACTCAGGTGCTAGGAACGCAGTTCGGCGTTGAGGGTAGGTAAAATTATTTTAGTTCGTTGTTTTGAAGACTGCCGAAGTTTTGGTGAGATTTAAGGTCTGCGTTCGGATTTATTTACTCTAGGAGTATTTTAAGGTTAGGTGAAGTCGCCTTTCCTTGTTTCCTATTGTTTGATAAAGTTTGAGATAATCTTGACGTTAACTAGGACTTTGAAACTTTGGTGATGTTTACATCAGTGGGTAAAATTACAGTTTCAACCATTATGGGAAAACTGGAATAAAAATATATTTGTTGCATCAGAAATAATGTAGTTCCAACGGATTTAACATTTATTATGACTGCAAACCATCCGATTTAGAGATTTACTATGTAATTGGAGTTAAAAAAAAAAAAAAAAGTTTTTTTCCAGAAAAAGGTTAAATGTCCAGGAGAAGGCCGCACCCGTTTTTCAAGTATTAACGACGAAAAACGGCAAAAAAACGACCAGATTGGTGTTGCACATCGCATAGAAACATGAGGAAATGAATAAAAAAGAAACAGAGTTACTCTTACACACAAAATCTAAGCATAAACCTACTACTACTTCAATTATGGGGGATCCCAGTGGGAAACGGGGTTTTTGGGTGGGGGGAGGAGGAGAAAAGTGATTTTCGGGGCACTACCGAACCTAATACACCCACCTAACCTTACCTAGGGCCCTGTACCCCTACCTAGGCCTAGCGGGGGGCTCCGCCCCCTGCGACCCCCCCTTAAGGCCACAGTGATTTTCGGGGCACTACCGACCTAATACAACCACCATAACCTTACCTAGGGCCCTATACCCCTACCTAGGCCTAGAAGGGGGGGCTGCCGCCCCCTGCGACCCCCCCTTAAGGCCACTACCTAACATCCCATCAAACCAAATCCAAAGTGATGGTACTGCTGTATACATCGTTATACTACCACCATTATAATATACTCTATAAATTAATGAAGCTTACCTTAAAAACTGTTGGTTGATAAAAATGTGCTGCTGCTTTGAGGGAAAACGTGAAGCCGTTGCAAGGTTCCCTGACATGCAACTTAAAGTAGGAAGTGGCCAGGTACCCGACGACCACATTGCACTGCAAACAATCGGTAGGAAATCGAAGGTCTCTCAAAATTAATGCCAGAAGGGCCAGCCACTACCTCTGCCATAGGTACAGGAAGACAAAATGCCGTTTTTAGCTTCATTATTCGACTATTCAGTCAAACAAGGATACCAGTGGACACTAGACAGGTAACTTTATTACTCCGCTGAAATGCTAGTGAAACTTAGTTTTCGACTCAAGTCATTCGTAATTGGTTATGAAACCCATGACGTCATAACGATGTCACACCTCTCAGCCAATAATGAGTAACTGGAACTGCTTTTGTTTGCGTAAGAAAGTAAGTTAGAGGGCTCATTAAAAGTAAACATTACCGTAGAGGAAACACCTCTCCCGACTTAGGAAAAATTCGAGGTAAAAACTTAATCTTTTTTTTTCTCTGTAAGTATGCATTAGCGACAATAATGTATTGAGAAGAAGTGTTTTGTTATCACGTGCTTTACTCGGGAAAAATATCAATATAATAGATTTCCCATAATGGTTGAAACTGTAATAATACCCATCAGTGTGTTTTTGTCGTAACGTATTTTTGGTTAATTTAAATTGGAGGTTTTTAATACAGAATAACCGTTTTTTTTTTCAATGTGTATATTGTTAATGGAATATCAGTTTTGAGTGGATTACGTAAAGGACTTTTTAATTTTATTTTTGTAATCCAATGTATGCTTACTTTTAAAACTAAAATTGACTTAAGATGAGAAATTTGTAGCCATTTTATAGCAAACTGTTAGTTTAAATATCCTTTATCATGTTCATACGAGGTTAAGTTATAAAACTTTTACATTACCTTTTAAATATATGCAGACTTTTTCGTAGACTGCTTTCGTAGTCGTGGCGTAACTTCAACTTATGGTATTTTAATATTCAGTGGCTTGTTTTTGTACTGTAAGGATTACACCAAGCACCTATGTTTCTAACATCTTATTTTTTCAGGCGAGTGAACTTAACCTAGAGGGTGAAACTTGCACAAGTTAGATGGCGTAGGAGTTTCCTCAATTTTGGGTGAGTAGCCTAACATTTTGTTTATAGGTCTCTTAATCTTAAAACAGGATTTCTGTTCTAAACTGCTATATTTTTTATTTGCTAGGCTAGAGTTTAAAGTATGTTTTCCAGTTTAGGATAGGTATAGGGAAGTGATAACTCTGCTGTGATTTTGAAAAGTCAATTAAGCGGTAAATTGTGAAATTCAAAATTTGGCCCTTGTGTTGTAAGTCTCGGTAATTTAGTTTACTAACTACCAGGAGGTTTTTATTTTTGTAAAGAGTATGTTTTTGGGTAGCTTTAGATGTTTGGAAACCACCAGGAGCTTTTATTGTCTTGTCAATATTTCCTGGTTGCTATCGAAGATTAATTTTATTTGCAACTGCAGTTTAACTTGTGCTAAGTTTTTTTAGGTTCTTAAATGCTCAAGTATGCTTTAGTTAATTCTGCTTGCAAATGCTATTTACTTTCGTTAAGGTTCAGATTCATAAACTGACTTGTGCTAAGGTTTAGTTTAAATATTTTAAAATTTTGCTTGCAAATGCTATAGTCTTGAGCTTAGGTAATTTAGTTTTGTAATTTTTTAAGGTAGGCTTTTGCTTGCAAATGCAATTGACTTGTGCTAAGGTGATTTGGAATAAGTAAACATATTTTTGCTTCCTTTTTCCCTACAGATAGGTTAGATGCTAAGGGCATGTGGTTTTAGTTATAAGCCAGGTAAGATGCAAAACTGGTTTTTGGTACTGTCAAGTTAAGATTCAGTTATGTTAGTTGGTGTAGATCTTGTACTGATTTAAGGCAGGTTAGACATAAAGATGATATAGCTGGAAGTTTTAGAAGTTATCCATTTTAGTATTAAGTATCTCAATGTAATGGGGCCACCTTTGTCGGGGTGGCGGTGCTGCTCAGGCAAAGGTGGCCCAAGGTTAGTACATGGTAGACTGCGGTCTACCATGTACAAAAACCGCTTGTTTTCTTAAAGGTATTGCTTATTTATAAGAAGCCTCTAGAAAGAAAGCTAGTCTTGTATTTGAGACGTGCAAGAGGTTGTGGTTTTGAGGTGAACTTCCTGGTTTGTATGCAAGGGTAGTTTTACCTTTATCTTTGTTCGCCATGATTGGATTAATGCTTAATATTGCTTTCGGTTTTACTTGTGAATTTAAAGTTTCTAGCATGCCTTGTGCTCGTTGTGGGTTTCTATGGCGGATTGTTCCCCTCTGGGGGGTTTTATTTCTACTTAAGCATGGCTTGTGTGGGGCTTTCTATGCTGGATTGGGATAAGTGTAGGTTCCTTTACAGCATGAATTGTTCAGAGTTTCTGTACTGGATTGTTTTCTGTACTGGATTGTTTTCTGTACTGGATTGTTTTCTGTACTGGATTGTTTTCCGTACTGGATTGTTTTCCGTACTGGATTGTTTTCCGTGCTGGATTGTGTAAAGTAGTCTCTTCCTATCCAGAATTTTGGCCTATTCTGGTTTTTGTGGGAATTTCTTGTCCCGCATCATTCGGTGTGGCCTTTTCTGGTCTGTGTAGGTTTCTTGTTCAGTACTACTTTCAGTGCTGAACTGAGCTCACTGTGGGTTTCTTGTGATGTCCTCACTGTAGGTTTGTGCAGTTTTACCTTGTGTGGGTTTTTGTCCAGCATGACTGGGATAAGTGTGGGTTTCTATAGTGGGTTGTGCTGGATGTGGGTTAGTCTTAATTGCTCTGCATTTGTGTAATTTTCTATGGTAGAATGGTTTCAGTATTAAGTTCATCACTGAGTACATTGATGCATAAACTACGTTTATGCATAAACTATTGTTACTTTGATATGGTTCGTGGAATATTTTTAGTTTGCTTTAAGTTTTCTAATAAAAGAATTATTGAAGAATAATTGCAGATAAGAATGTAGATTGGAAGGCGCTCACCATAGCTAGTACCTTAAAGGCTACGTTAGTTTCTTCGTACTTGGTCAGGAAGTTGCAATGGATCTGTTACGGATTCAAGGAACTCATGATCAGTAGTTAACTGGCAAGGATGGTTTGTAGCTCTTGTTTTATATGAGGTACCCGGCAATGAAGGATGAACTAATCTGTTCTGCATACTTTCAAAGTAGCCCATATTCAGACCTTGATCCATGGAGGAAAGATTTCAAAGTTTATTTTCTTGCCCATAATGTATTCATTGTCCCATGCTCACTGAAGAAAGTGTGCAGGTTTGAGATTTATTTTTATTTTGGTCAGTGAAGATGTGAAACCCATGGCTGTTTGAATGTGTCTTGCTTCCACTAAGTTTCATAATCAGAACTTCAAATATCTGATTTCGTAAGTTTCAAATCTTGAGGCTGTGGTTTTGCAGTAGTTAGGTTGTTGCTCCCAATAAGTTCTAATCTTAGATTACTGTATAATTTTGGCTTAATTAGTTGCTTAATTAGAACTTCAACCACTTATCGTGACTGTCCAGTACATGCAGCAAAGAAATTGAAAATTATAACAGTAACTTTTAATATTTTGATGCAGCTTCACTTTTATTAGTCCACTGGTTATTTTAAATTAAATCACTTGCTGTCATTTTATAAGATTATAATAGGGAAGGCTTGCGTAATAATTACACCAATAATCTAGCCATCTCTGATACTGCAGCTGCCTCATCATCTTTCGTTCAGGTAACAGGGACATATCCAGTGCCCCTTGTGCAGGCGCCCAAGCTGCTATGGACAACAGACCAAATTATTCAAGAGCCGAACCGCCGCTTCGAAGGTTTAAGCGATTAGCTGGTTTGCCGTTGGAGAATGAGGGCTTAACGGGAAGAGCCAACTACCAATCTTCAAACAACCAATTTGTAAACTAGTCAAAAGTTTTTGTATAGTCACTGTGTGTAATTATAGTCAGATTGACAAAGAGGACCATGCAGGTCATCGAAAGCTTTCTGCTTTGTATTTTGAATAAAAAGATCACATTATTGTGGATTTACTTGAACATTTTTACTTTAAGGTTCTTTGAATATAATAATGGAACGGTATTAGCTTGTAGCTAATTGTGCTTGTCACCATTGTCATCGCTGTCACCCATGTTTTAGTAGATCTGAAACTAGTTCTTCCTCTGTTGGTTATGAAAGGGAACTAGTTTGACAGTTACCAGTCAATGACTGAATGGCCGGCCTAGTGTGCGCGCGCGTGCTCTTCATGGTTTACCTCACGTTTACTTCTGAGTTAGTGGTTCATTTACCAATGTTTTGTAATTTGTCATTATCATAAAATTAAAACATTCCTGACAAGATGGTAGACTGTCCAGATGAATGTATTCAGTGTCTTGTACCAGACAGGCTTGAGAGGTGGCAGCACAGGAAATGTAATACTGGCGTATCTCGTGCCGATTATATACTGGACAACTGTGAAATCCGGTATTTCCATTGATTTGGAATGGTACTACTTGCTACTTTAATTCTTTGTGGCCAGGTTCGTTCTCGTACCACAATCATTCTGGCCTGGGGCGTTATTCTTATAATAAAAATACATGGAAATGAATTTTTTTAAATTCTTCCTAACAGTAGGGAGGTACACTCGACAAGAAAACTGAAGATAGTTTTCATTAGCTTTCGTTCATCCAATTTCCCATTTGTTTTACTGAAGACATATTGCTAAATTTACTCTAGGATATGAAAATTACTGCAAATTATGATATAAGTTAAAACTGCAAAACAACCGTTCAGATACCTAAAAACACATGTCCGAAGTACATAATTGGAATTTCTCAGATGGATTCGTTCATAGAGATCTGGTAGAGAGAATGTGAATTTCTGATTTTGGTACTATGTATCACTACGACAATATTTACTATTTTGCTTCATGAACGGGGATATATTGCATCATCGTAAGTGGTGAAATCAATTATTTTAGTTTCTACAAACTTGATTGTATTCCAAAGCGATTAAAGTTAGCTGACGTCAATGGCACTCAATGTGGCGACGGCAAAGGTAAGTTGAGCAAATCTAGTTGCATCCGAAGAGCGTTCTCTATGATGTGAGGAGGAGCCCTAGAACTTCCAGCGGGAAAGCACAAGTCCCTGGATAACATAAAGGATTTCACTGATTACTTTGATGTTGACATGGATCGAATGCTAGTTGCTGTTTACAAAGCTACTGTCTTTAAGTATAAATCTTAAGGTTAAAGTAGCATGTCGGCTCAAAGATTTTCTGGCTATATGCTCCCATTACAAAAGTTCGTAGTAGCCTACAGCCCTACACGACTGCATTGCTTTGCCGCGAGGCTGGAAGATCTCCCACGATATAATACTTTAATTGCCTCTGCAATACGTATTGAGTTATTTGTGGTAATAAATATTACTTAACACAGCTTTTTTCGTGAATGATTTCTGGATGAAACCCGATTTTCAAAAGTAAAGACTATATCAAGAGAGCAAGAATGACCGCACCCTGTGTCTAAAATTTTCCACATCTTTTTACAATCTGAATGCTACGGCAACTGTCGAATGTAATCAAGATTAGGGTACGAATTTCTAAGAGAATTAACTTGAATGTTATGATTCTTCAAATTTTATCTAGCATAGTGCAGCACGATCTTTGCAGTCAAATCATATCGCGCAAGCATAGGCCTATCGATAGAAATACTTAATTCATTATATTTTCTTCTGCCTTTCCTCCGTCACCAGTACTATAATTCTCTCTCTCTCTCTCTCTCTCTCTCTCTCTCTCTCTCTCTCTCTCTCTCTCTCTCTCCACTTCTAAAACATACTTTAAAAATATATAGTACCACTCAATCTCCCAAAGAAAATATAGTGAAATTAAGTAGTTATAAAAAGGCCTAAGCTTTCACATGGGCAGATTTTGCTCTCTCTCTCTCTCTCTCTCTCTCTCTCTCTCTCTCTCTCTCTCTCTCCCCTTTTAAAACACATTTGAAAAAATATTATCACTCACTCTCTCAAAGTAAATATAATGAATTAAGTATCTCTATAGATAGGCCTATGCTTGCGCGCTCGCTCAATCTATCGTCATAATATTTTACTCTTCACTGTATTATTCCTCACGATTTCCACAAGTACTGCCCAAATTTTAAAACCCTTTCTCTCATTGTTTAAGATCCGTCTTTAATTACGTATGAATTTTACGTCAGTTTAGTGTCAAACATTACTTATAAATAAGGTTTCACAGTAGGTTTAAAAAAGGATGATCAATATTCTACCCTGAACTGACGTTACCAAACCAACATTAACGAATAATAAAGAGCCTGTTTCTACATTCAAATATAAATGATTATAAGACCTCAAAAGAATCTTTATGGTGTAAATTTAATGGAAATCTAGAGAGCAACAAACGCTATGATTTTTAAGCTCAGCCCCCCTTTCAAGAGTTGCCAGGTGTGGCATTATTGAACAATATATGTCTGAAGATTTAAAAAAACTGTATCTTAAGTTTCCTTGCCGAGTGTACATTGTAAGAGCAACCCATTCCTTGTTTTATTCCTAACATAACAGTTAGAACCATAACTGATTCTAAAAGCCTGATCGGCGGACTTCCCCTCTAACGGCCAAACCGTCCAATTGCCCGATGGATCTTGCAGCAAAATCACCATGGTGGTGCCCGATAGCTTGATCTTCAACCCTGGCAGACGTACGTTAACCATATTTCTTTTACGGAGCCATTCTTTGCACCATATTCCCTTCTTTTTCATCACACACAAAGCAATTATGCTACACTATCTTTGTGGTAGGCACCATGTTTATCATACCGCACTGAACACTTTCATCTTCGGGCACCTCCATTGCCTCACCCATGTGAACAAAGTTCACGGGTAAGCCCGCCAGAGTTAGCCCGTGAACCCCGGAGCATGCCAATCAGGCCCGCGCATGTGGACAGGCCTTTATAGAAGTATTTACACTGGACCCCTATACTGGTTCCCTTTTACAAGGGAAAAATAATTGGAGAAATGTCATTTCAAATGAAATTTAAGATCTGCTAGTTTCCCCGCTGGTGTTGCCGTACCAGTCTCGAACAGAGCAATTTGAGCTTATGCAACTTCGCACTTGGTTAGTTACGTACTTAGTACGTACGCTCGATCATACAGTCTCAACTTCGATTGGCTAACTTAACAGCTTTGTTAAGTTAGCCAATGACATAATGAAAACCAATTCAGTTATCAGTACACAAATTTCTATTGGTACTGTCATAAATTTTAAAGGAGTGATTACCAACATTACATAATGGTCAATGGAAATGACATTGAATGTGTGGAGAAACAACTTTCATGTGGGCGAATTGATTCTTCTATTTGGACGAACAGAATCTTCTATGTGGGCGAATTGAGTGGTTTGATTCTTATATATGGGCGAATTGATTCTTCTATGTGGGCAAATTGATTCTTCAATGTGGGCGAAATGACCGTAAAGCAGATACGGATTCGAAGGTAAAAGAGAAAATGATAAGGCACCTGAGTTTGTAAATATTGAATTTTTTTGTTTACAAATTACACGTAAGTAGATTCACCTTATTAATTTTTTGTCTATTACCAAACAGATAGCTTCAAAGACTTGTTCTAATAGCTGTTGGCCAACATATTCTTTTTTACTTCGATCTGACAAATATTTGGTAGCTTTGTAGAGGGGTGTCATTCCTTTGAAAGAAAACTCGCTGCTGCTTTTGATTTTTATTAAGTTTTGAAATGACTGGGAGCAAGTGAAGTGGGAATAGTGTAAAAAGTGCTAATATCGTAGACATTTCCATCTGATTGTTCTGATACAACAGTAGTGTGGCATGCCATTAATTAAATGTTTTAGTATTTAAATTCCTCATCCTGTAGCATTATTAATCCTATATTTCACCATACGAAGTATAAATCTGAAGCTTAACAATTGCTGTTAGTGTAAATGTTTCGACCAAAGCACGAGGGATTCTTTATTATAGCTAGCCATAAATGTACGTTTTCTGTTAAAAAGAAATGTTTGTTTTCTATTAAAAAATAATAGCCGTAACTATGATAAAAGAATAAGTGGTCGTTGAAGATAAAAGTAACGCGAGAGTGAGAGTTACAAGGAGCTAGTTACCGGGAGTTACAAGGATTAGTATGCCTCAAAGACTATTTAGTCCATCCGAGGAAATATTCGTGTGCTCACTTACCTCTAGAAGCAGGTTTTAATGTTCATTCACAGTGTCCTAATGATTTTGCCTTTGCTTTCTTTTAAACTTTTCCACATTGTGATTTAGTAGGACGTTGATAAAGTGTACAAAGAGAGTGAATGTAAGATAGGATTGTTTAATTGAAATTCTGAGACATGATAATCAGAATCTCCTGGATTCCCCTCACCGTCAAAGAAATTTTAGACAATTGAATAGGATAAAGGACAATATCTATCTTATAGACATGACTTGCATAAGTTTCCACATTTTATCATATTAAGGTAATTATATATATATTTTTTTTACGATATCACAATTTACTGACGCTGAACACACACACACAATAGCAGTAGTAGTTGACGCAATGCTTGGGAAAACTAGGCTTGATTCAAAACTAGATAATTTCGAGATCTATCTAAATATAGATGGGTAGTATATATATGAGCTAAATTTATATTGAGAGAGAGAGAGAGAGAGAGAGATCCGGCTCAGCGTCCCACAATGAGATGCCCCACTTCTTTTGTGAACTGTCATGATGAAATATGAATATAGAAGCAAATCATGCTAGGTGCGTGTGGAATGGGAGGAAGGTAGTGGGTGACAAGTGTATGTGGATTATTAATGACCATGGTGGTAGAAGAGTATAGTAGTAGTACTAGTAGCAGTAGTAATGGCACGACCCAATGGAGTGCCACCCATAGTGCCTTCACAGCAGAATTTTAGAGAGAGAGAGAGAGAGAGCGAGAGAGTCAAAACTTTATTTCCATTTTACAATGGTTTTTCCACATGTCATTGTTAAAAATGTATACATGATGAGTTTAAAATATATACAGTAAATTGAATTAATGAGAAATACAAAATGGTTCAATGACTGACAAGACTTCTTAGAACTTAAAATCTTAAAAACTTCAGAACTCAAAATCTTCAGAACCTAAAATCTAAAAAATCTGAATACATAGGTATTGCCGTTACAATGTGATATATTATGATACCCATATCTGGGTAAAAACACATCCACAACACTGGATGATCTAAGTATGAAAACAAAACCAAGTATGATATGACTGTTAAAAGCAAAAATGATGTGAAAGCTCAAAAGGCATTAGAACTTAATATTGCAACATGACACCAAACTAACTTTATCTTCATTGTATAACTGAGATCATAAATTAAGACCGACCCAAAATACAAACACGCTTTCTGAACAAAATCACCCACTCAACAAAAGTACAGCACAACAAAACTGTAAACCAAAACCACCGACCAAGACTCAGGAGAAAGACAAATCAATTATTATAAAATTTCCCTCACTATGATTTATTTTCAAGGAAATATAATTTCAATTTCTCTTTGAATAGCTAGATTGAAGGTGCAATCTTTATATTAGTTGGAGTGTTGTTCCAAACCCTTGGCCCCATAATCAATATTGATTTAGCTCCCATGTCAGTAGCTGTTCGTCTTATAAAGAGATCGTTCGATTGACGAGTAGGTCTTACTTATACAGTGATGCTCAAATCTCATGCGATATGACTCCATAGGATTTCGTTCAAAATTCACTAACTGGCAACTAGCATGCTCCATATTTATCTACTATTTCAATGTGAAAACGCGATTTCGCGTACAATAGGGTCATATTATGTTTCATAAGAGTGAAATCTGTCATATATTTAAAAATTGTAAGAAAATATCACGTGTAGCCAAATTTCAGAAAAACTCTTACGAAACATTTTCAAAACTTTCGTTCACTCATTGTGAAGCATTTGACCAAAACGAAGTCGCCATCAAACCTCAGTTCAAATGTTAAATAAATAAATAAAAAAAAAAAACGAAATAAATTTTCGTAACATTAATAATGCTCCAAAGCGTTAACATGATATGAAATAGTTCTATTTTATTGCTTTTACCCTCAACGTTAAAAAAATGTAAATATGTATATACAAAAGTAGAATGCGCCCACCGATAGCAACGTGTGAGGGGAGCATGTTTGACGTATCATTAGTGTCGGTGCAACAACAGCCAGCTAGTATATAAGTAGGTCTACAATGAGTAGCGACCATCAAATTATCTTGAAAACATTTACTTTATATGTGTTAAAGGAATATTTGAATTTTCATACATAATTATTCGCTATCTTTCTTAAATATTTCAAAAATGATAGCATACTAGCAAATATTCGTCTATTTGTCAAAGCCAAGATATTTATTCCTAGGCCTAGGTGTTAGATTTCTTTACTTTACACTTAACATTCACATCTCTATATTAACAATTTCTGGCCAGAAAGCAAATGAGGTTATCTACACATTCTTGCACTTCAAGTTAACTTATGAAAGAAAAAATTTTACACCAAAAGCAGGACTTTTAAGAAAACAATATTGTAAACCAGTTGAAAAACGAATGTTCCATATGCCTTGATATTAATACTTATGATATTTCGATTACTAGCCAAAATCATTTGCATCTTTTATTCCTCAAAGAACAGGTAATCTCTACAAATAGAAACATTAGTAAAGATTACATCTCAGAAAGCTTGGATTATTTTTCTAGGCCTATAAATCATTTTGCAACATACAGGCAGCTTAAACACAGCCTGAAACTTCAACATTCAAAGAAAACTGGTAGTAATTCATATTCCTCAAAGAACAGGTAATCTCTACAAATAAATTAATTAGTAACAAATTACATCTCAGATGGCTTAGATTATTTTTTTTAGGCCTATAAAATTTTTCCAACATACAGGCAGCTTAAACGCAGCCGAAATCTTCAACATTAAACTAAAACTTGTTTTAATTCAGATTCCTACTTTGAAATTGTTGTTATGACTGTTGAGCTTATTAGGTCCACTGTCGTAATGCTGCAGACGTGGTTATGTTGACCACTCCGAGGAGCATGTTAAGTGAGCTTTAATTGCTGGCACCGCTAACCTTATCACACCGCACTTTGAACTAAGCAACGTAAAGATAAAAAAAAAAATCGATTCAAATCACACAAATTAAGAATTATATCGATGCATAAAAGGGATCTATCTATTTAACCATAAGGAAAATAAGGCTAGCTGTGAATTCGCAAACTTTTCGACATGAATGACATTACAAATATGAAAAGAAAAATAATAGCACTACTTGGCAACGTCACGTTGAGTCTGAGAATATGGACGATACAAAAAGAATCATGTCGTATGAGACTTGATTGTTTGTTTGTATGGTGCTTTTACGTTGCATGGAACCAGTGATTATTCAGCAACGGGACCAACGGCTTTACGTGACTTCCGAACCACGTCGAGCGTGAACTTCTATCACCAGAAATACACATCTCTCACTCCTCAATGGAATGGCCGAGAATCGAACCCGCGACCACCGAGGTGGGACGCTAATACCATACCAACCACGCCGCTGAGGTGCTTGCATGAGATTTGAGCACCACTGTACATCGCTCACAGTGGGAAATTCAAAAAGCCAGTCGGGAATTAAACGATTGCAAATTTTATAAGTATACAAGCAGAGGTCAAAGGTTATTTTAGTTTCAATATCCATCCACTCTAACTCTAAAAATTGGTGTCACATGATCATATTTTCTAGCCCTGCCATGAGCTATTTTAGCTGGGAAATTCTGAGCTTTCTGAACCCGGTCTATTTGCTCTTTATTGTCATTCCCCAGATTTTGCTGCAGTAGTTGATTACACTTAAGGCCAACGACTCTATTATTGTTAGGCGAGATGTTTTATCGAACCTATCTTTTTCTCGGTTCAGAAAGAATAAGACACCAATTACTTTTTTTATTATGTGACTGATGTGGTGATCAAATAACATATATTGGTCCATAAGGACGTCTAGGTTCTTTACCGTATGAGGTGGCTTGATAGGTATCTCATCGAAAAGTATGGTTACGTTTGAAGGTAATTTAGATATTAACTAGCGTGATCCTATAAATATACACTGGGTTTTCTCACATTAACATTTAAGCTATTCATTTGAGAATATCGTTTTACTTCTATTAGAGAGAGAGAGAGAGAGAGAGAGAGAGAGAGAGAGAAGAGAGATTATCTGGGAGGGAAAGTACAGTTCGAGAAAAAGATATGTAAAGATGCAAAGAAGTATTTTAAAACAGAAAAAATACAGTGGAAGTAGGGACTGGCAGGACAGAAAGGTAAGCTTAAATAAGAGAAAGTACGAGGTAGAGAGAGGGAGAAAGCTAGACAGAGATCAGAGAAAGTTTTCTTCCTTTGTGTATACAAACGAAAACTTGCAGAAATTCCGCTGGAAAACCTTTAGTAGAGAAGATACAACAGATCAATTGAAGAGTAACTTCCTCCATGTTAGTACTAGCACCTCGGAGTAGGTGACGCGTAGATAGCAAACCAAAGTAGCACCGACTAAACTTCATGTAAAGCCTTTAATTTGGGAGCAGTATGGTATCTTATACGATATTCAGTGAAATATTTCAGGGATATGGTGGTGACCTATAAGCCAATTATCCAAAATCTGATGTAGGGGAACACTATGGGGAGGAAGCTATACTATACTATACTATACTATACTATACTATACTATACTATACTATACTATACTATACTATACTATATATAAAAAAAATCTTGTGTTTATCCTCATACAGGCCATAAAACTTGTATGAGAAAGAACATTATTGTCTGAAGATATTACATACAACTTCAACGTAAGAGTTGAAGCTATAACTGTAAGGTCTTAGACTTTATTACTATCATTTTATTACTATCATTTTATTACTATCACTTTATTACTATCAACCCAGACCAGAAACACTCCACTTTATGAGATATATGGCAAAAGGAAATTAAAGAAAAAAAAATAAAATTTATAAAAATGGGAAAAAATGTATAGCAACTTCACATTATCTCATGATAGCAGCTAGACGAAATTGTTTTCATATTATCCCGACAAACAGTGTTTGCTGCTCATTTCTGTCGAAAAATAAATATAGATATATATATATATATATATATATATATATATAATTATATATATATATATATATATATATATATATATATAAATGAATATATATATATTATAATATATATATATATATATAATATATATATATATATATAGATATATATATATATATATCATATATATATATTATATGACTAGATATATATATATATATATATATATATATATATATATATATATATATATGCTATATATATACATATATAGATATATAGATACATATATATATATATATATATATATATATATATATACTATATATATATATATATATATATATATATCTATATATCTATATATATATATATATATATATATATATATATATATATATATATATATATATATATATATATATACATGGCTTCGAGCATCTTCTGAAAGTTCTCTTACATTTCCATTCTATTCTGTGGCGGCGCTTTTCAAGTATTCACTTTGCAACATCCAAATAGGGAACTTCAAACTGGTTCATTCACAGTTTAATTCTTACAAAACTGACTAAACATATGTGCTATTGATGGTTTCAACGCACACCTTCAATAACACAGATGTGTAGGGGGTTAGTGCCGTCAGTGCACCTCATGCAGTGCGCAGTAGGCATTACTTAAGGTTCTTTGCAGCGTGCCTTCGGCCCCCAGCTGCAACCCTTTTCGTTCCCTTTACTGTACCTCCTTTCATATTCTCTTTCTTCCATCTTACTTTTTACCCTCTCCTAACAGTTGCTTCATAGTGTAACTGTTTAGAGGTTTTCTTCCTGTTACACCTATCAACCCTTTTACTGTCAGTTACCATTTCAGCGCTGAATGGCCTCATAGGTTTCAGTGCTTGGCCTTTGGCCTAAATTCCATATTCAATTCAATTCAACACACCTAAATTTGAAGTATATTCACCGATCTGCTGAAGAAAAGCTCGGCCCTACGTATTCTAATTCTTTCAAAGAATAAAAGATATTTTCACAATAGAGTACATTAATTACTGTTTTTAAATAGCCAGTATTAATTTTGTAAGTAATATTACAATTAATATCTAGTGTTAAAAAAAGTTTTAAATTCTAGTTAATAATAAAGAATAAAATCCAGTAATTTGTAAATATTGTAGGTGTACATTTTGTAATATTTTGTAATACCTTACTTATGTAAATGACATGTAATATTTTTCTAATAAAAGTTAAAAAAAAAAATTCTCTCAAAGACCGTATTAAGGCCACTCCTAGAATAAAATCTCGATTTAAAAGCTCTGGAACTTGTTTAATAAAAGGGTTTATCATTCAAATCCGAACAATTCTTCTGAGAAGAGAAATCATTTCAAGTAATAATGTGACATGAAGATATATCCTAACATTTTCGCACCTCTAGTGCCAAAATGATGCAACGTAAAACAAAAGGTAAAAAAGATAAATAAAAAGAATTTAGTTGGCACCACTTTTCCTTAATCTTATTATTAAAAGTTACAGGATGCAATGGTGGCCTGAGTTTTCAAGTGGTGATCCACCCAAGTGATGAACAGACCCGAAGTTGCTTAATTGCGGTGATCAGAAGACCTGAGAGAGAGAGAGAGAGAGAGAGAGAGAGAGAGAGAGAGAGAGAGAGAGAGAGAGATGGGACTAGAGAACGATCTCTCTCCATTTCGCAAGGTTTGCAAAAGCGCACCGATGCGACGCCAGACAACTGCGTGACAAGAGGCATTAGGTGGCAGACATGGCGGCTCTGGAGCCGCGTGGGGTGTCGGTTGCACCTGCTGGGCCATGCAGGTGTAGCAATTAGTCCAAATCTACCCAACCGATGGTCCCCCTGCGGAGTACCAATAGACATTGATGCGGGTACATGGCATGGGGTCAAGGGGCCTGATGATACGTCAAGAATGATGGGGGGAAAATGGAAGGGAATAAGGGTTGGGTTCTTGGGTCCTTTAGTGGAAGCCTTTGGTTTGTGCCTAAGAGCTCTTAGGGGACGGGAAATAGACTCTGCTGGAAGTATTTTCAAAGACTCAGTGACGCTAAGAGCTCTTGGAAAGTAGCATCCTTTGCCAAGTTAAAGAGCTCCTGGAAGTGGCTGCTTATGCAAAGCTGAAGAGCTCTCAGAAAATAGTATCTTTTGCCAAAAGCTCTTGGATAAACATTTGCCTCTACCAAGGTCTCTAGAAAAAAATACGCCTAAAAGCTCTTGGAAAAAGCTCGCCCTATGCCGAAAGCTCTAAAAAAAAAAAAAAAAAAAAAAAAAAAATTTAGTTCTAACAAAAGCCTCCTGAAACAGGGGTCAGTTACGCCAAAAAGCTCTTGGAAAATACCTTCTTAGTACAGAAACTCTTGAAAAACATATAATTTTGTCAGGTGTTCTTGACAATCCAGTTGCTCAAAAAATATCATGGAAAAATGTTGCACTACATCCACAATACTCTTGAGGGGAATGAAGCTGATACAGTTAAAGCATGTACGTCATATACGTTGCCTCCAAAATCTAGGTTGATCTTAACTCTTTATGTCCATTTAGTATTTTCCATGTATTCTTAGATTTAGAAATATATCCAGAACATAATTCAAAAAACCCTTGGTAACGGATGGAGATTAGGGAGACAGGTCCTAACCTAACCAGACCTTACCTTGCTAACTAACTTAGGGCGCCATGCCCTGACATTGCTGGGTGGCCTCCTCCCACCACCCCCCAAGACCCCCCCAAGCCACACTGAATATCCATGTCTAACTACTCTACATACCTTGTAGGTATTTTGGATATACTTTCAAGAATAATTACTTCATCACTTGTTTGAGATCAGCTTAATATCCAACTCTTGATTATTGATCAGGGAAAAGGGATCAGAGATATCTGTCGGCGATGCTATGAATTCTTTACGGGATGGGACTTTGATCGCTTGTATTCTTTGGCATCGTCTTTGTTAGTTGGATAGAATCTAAAGGTATATAATCAGGCCTCATAAACCCTTTCTGCACATGGGTCATCATCACGAACGAAGCTGAAGACGAACGAACTGAGCATACAAGAGAGAATCCTCTTAATTAAGATTAGACGGTTCAGTGACAATTTCCAGATACTGCCAAGCCTTTGGATTTCCTATCTCGTATCTGAAGGGTGTAGGAGAAAATGTCTCTGAATGAGGAGGAATCACTGCTGCAATATTTCCTGTAGAAAGGAGGTATACTGCACCCACCTTGCCAGTCAGAAGGAAAAGCGTCTGAAAATAGAACTGAGGGTGGGGATTATAATAGCCAGAATTCCGTTAAGATTATTTGATGCGTTCCCACACGCAACAGAAACAGCACCAGGAATATTGCGGGAAACATTCACTTATGGAAGGATAAGGTTAAAGTATGTTGGATGCTAAAGAAATTAGAAAGGAGAATTTTATTTTTATTACATTAATGCTGGTGATCTCACCAGCACATGCTTGGAGAAATATGGACGCAGAATTATGGTGTTCTAAATGGGTGAGGTTGAATGTCGTTTTCTCTGAATAGATCTCGAAGGGTTGGCAGGAAATGTTCAGACGCACAACGAATCAACCTATTTAACATTTGTAGTAGAATATGTCATATAATGTAGTGCACAGTTCCGCTCAACCCTTCCTACTTTTACTAGGATATTTCTGGTAGGTCAATTCTATTATAAGTCATATACACGAGAAAAACTTTCTGCCTCCTTAATCAGAAATCACCAATTTTAAAAACATATTTTTAATAACTTTTTAGTACCTGAGACGACTCAGGTTTGAACATTATGTGAGGGCAAGTCTCCATTTGAGACATTGCCACAGTCTCTGATTTTGATACATTGATTTAAAATGTAAAAATGTTGCCCAGATGATAAAATCAATTATTCAAGGAGTTTCCAATCTGTCCTCAAAACATTTCCCCCTGTGGTGCCTTCAAGTATTTGTGAGTTAAGTAATTGTGAACGAGTTATCACACTTTATCATTAGATGATTATATGAAGTATGAAGGACTCAAATTCTAAATTTCTTGAAGTTACCGTCTACAGTTTATGTGAAAGATGACTATAAAGTATTAAGTATTATGGTTGTAAAGAAATTTATTGGTTTCTGGAAATCCCAGTTTTTGTTGTAAGCCCGGTGTACTAGCTCCTGCTCAAAGAAAAGTAAATATATAGAAAAATGCCTATCCCTCTATTCCTAATAATTTCATCTTTCTGGGAGACTTAATGATAAGATGATGAAATAAATTACAAAAAACAATTCACCAACAAAGAACCAAGCTCCTAAAAGAAAAGATAAAACAAAAAAGGTTACAAATAAGACCGATGAACTGAGTGTTCCTCACTTTCGAGTGACCTCTTCCTCAGAAGGAAAAAATTATGGAAATGGCCCATCAAATATGGGCGTGTTTTGGGTGACGCCTTACGATGTATCATATACTTGAGATCATCTAAGTCAGCTTTTTATGCTCTGGAAATTTTAATGGTATGAGTCATTTCCTTGTATCATCAATTCTCTCTCTCTCTCTCTCTCTCTCTCAGTTCCGTCCAGAATAAGGAGTGCTTTTAAGTGTCTTATACATTTAAACACACACACACACAAAGATATGTGTGCGCGCGCGAGCTTATTCGATAGGTAGAAAGATCCTACTCATCTCTGCTTTCACAAATCATCATCTTCTGCTTTATAGAGATTATTATCTTCCCTGCTTGAGGGAGCATCGACATCTGCTTGAAATAGATCATCGACCTTTGCTTATCAGAGATGATCGACCTCTGCTTGCAAGAAGTAATCAGTCCCTATTTGAAAGAAGTAATCGACTTCTGCTTTGAAGAGATATTTGGCATCTGCTTGCAAGAGGGAATCAGTCCTTATTTGAAAGAGATATTCGAGACAATTGACCTCTGCTTGCAAGAAGAAGTAATCAGTCCCTATTTGAAAGAGGTAACCGACTTCTGCTTTGAAGAGATAATTGACCTCTGCTTGCAAGATACAATCGAACTGTATTTAAGAGATTATTGTCGTCTCCCTGAATGGGAGTCATTGTTTTTTGCTCGTAAGAGATCACCAGGTTCTGCTTGACAGAAAGTATAGACAACTGCAAGAAAGAGATCACTAACCTACTAGTTAAATGAAGGCATTGAAATGATAATTAGCTCTGACTGAGCTTCCAAAAATCCTCTATTACTTTTAGGCATCCTGTCAGGTCCTACCTACAATTGGAAGGAACCCCCAAAAATACTATGATAAGGAATTAGCCTAAGAGCCCTGACCTCTGTTTAGGCCACCATAGGTATTCCCGGACATTCCATTGAGGAGCGAGAGATGTGTATTTCTGGTGATAGAAGTTCACTCTCGACGTGGTTCGGAAGTCACGTAAAGCCGTTGGTCCCGTTGCTGAATAACCACTGGTTCAATGCAGCGTAAAAACACCATACAAACAGACAAACAAACAAAACCAGAGGTATTCTGACTGAGAAACAGAGAGAGAGAGGGAGAGGGAGAGACGTTAGCAACTAAGTACACGAAGCCGAGTAAGGGGGATAAAGAGACCAAAACTTTTTGTAAACACTCTTGAAAAACAATGAGCAACCAAGATGCGTCTTAACCAGCCCCCTTTTACCTTCTTTTACTTCATCTCGCCGCGTGATTTGTGAGTCTCCGCCTCTCAAGTGTGAGAGATCTAAATATCCGTGTTACTGCTGTTTTCTTTACGCAAAAGAAAGACTATTCCTTGCCGACGTTAGCGCGACTTTTGTGTGGTGGTTCTTAGCTAAGAGCTTGCACAAAAATGAACCTAATTGATGTTTCCGTGATTATACATTTTCATTTTTTTAGAAATACCTACAAAAATCAGCGTGAACTTGTATGTATGTATAGTGTATATTCAGGCTTTATTCGTTTTCGTTGTAGAAATACGTACAAAAATCAGCGTGAATTTGACTGTATGCATAATGTAAATATATACACAGGTTTTTTCTTCGGTAATATCTTAACTTTATTTCAGAAACTATCTTCAGATAAGAAGGAATATGACAGCCCTGATTTCGTCTGCAGGGGAAACGCTTAGCATCCATTTTGAAAACTGTGTATTCTTCTCGTTCACAACTTTGGTGATGATACCGATTATCTATGAGGTTAAGGACAGTCACTTCACGTCCCAGAGAGGAAAGACAAGTCACTTCACGTCCCTGAGATGAAAGACAAGTCACTTCACGTCCCTGAGATGAAAGACAAGTCACTTCACGTCCCTGAGATGGAAGACAAGTCACTTCACGTCCCTGAGATGAAAGACAAGTCACTTCACGTCCCAGAGATGAAAGACAAATAACTTCACGTCCCTGAGATGAAAGACATGGGAGATGAGGTGCCCTGTGTGAATCTCCAGCTACTTGGAGCCTCGGAGTCTTTTAGTGTTTTATTATATGAGAACGAGTAGATAACTTGAGATCGTTTTATTTACTGACTTAAGGATTCATTATGTCAAGCTAAAGAGGACGTCCCTCTCAGGGGTCCTTATGAAGTACGGATACCTTATAATTTTAGTTACTTTCACGGGGCAGTTTCGCGTGACCAGGGAGTCACGTTTTTAGACCCCAGCAGGGTTCACCGTAGGGACTTGGTTCCCGTACGGGGGTAATAATAATAATAATAATAATAATAATAATAATAATAATAATAATAATAATATCCTTTATTTCAGCTCAGGGCCATATACATGGAATATACAAAATACAAACAGTAACTTACACAATCTAGATACATGAGATAACATGATGCAAAAATGAATAATCGGCACTTATCCACAAAACCGCTGAGGTAGCATAAAAGATAGTAATCATAATACTGGTAATAACAGTAATAATATTGGTAGAAAAAAAATGCATTGAGAGTTATAACAGTTAGTGCACAGATTATATAACTTAAATTTCGACTAGAGACCTTAGGTGGTTATAGTAGTCAGGTCCAGAGGGCTAAATACGAAAATTGAATGTTAACAAACTTTAACTTGATAGTATTGACAGTAATAATGAAAAAGTAAAATATCAGCAATAAATATAATAATAATGAGAGAATCTGCAGATGACATTTCACTCGGGTTACCAGACTGGACATTGTTCTCCTTATAATGATTTTCAAATTGTCCAGGTGGTTTTCTATAAACATCTGTGTGGCGGAGTGGTAGCGGGGAGTGTTTGTGAAGCGTCTCAAAATGTCATTGTGTACAACAGTGATACGTCTCATGGTCTCTTTGGGTAGTGCCGTCAGTGCGCCTCATGCGGTACACTGCAGGCATTACTTAAAAGTTCTTGGCTGCAGCCCCTTCCGTTCCTTTTACTGTACCTTCTCTCATATTCCCTTTCATCCCTCTGACTTCCCAGCATCTCGTAACAATTGATTCATAGTGCAACTGCGACGTTTTCCTTCTGTTACACCTTTCAAACCTCCTTTTACTGTCAATTTCCGTTTCAGCGCTGAATGGCCTCATAGGTCCCAGTGTTTGACCTTTGGTCTAAATTCTATGTTCAATTCATAGGGACCTGGTCTT
>NC_087216.1:17902735-17910235 GCF_015104395.2 Macrobrachium nipponense | reverse complement strand
TATATGTATTATATACTGTGTATATATGTATTATATACTGTGCATATTGACATATATATGTGTGTGTGTCTGTGTATGAGTATTTCAACAAAAGTTCTGACAATAATTATTCAAACCTCCCTCTTCCGTAAGTCAGCTTAAATAACCACACTCGGTGCGACGCCACTTTTACGCGAATTGCCAATCAATCAATCAATCAGTCATTGTCTCCCGTGCGTCTGTCAATAGTAGCCAGTGTGACCTGCAAGCGCAGACGTCAATCAGACGTCGATCAAACGTTAGCCAAACGTCAATCAAACAGCCTTAATTAATTCCCTGGCGAAGAACAAGGTATTATAGTAGATTCACACCAACCATGCGTCTGATGTCTAGACCAGTAGTCCCATACGACGCTCCTGATTGGCTGTTGATAAGCCAATCACAGGGCTGCTGGAAATAGTCTCTCTCGAGAGTTCACATAGGCAGGATGTATGCTTCACCTCTCCTTGTTGGATACTTTTAAAAAAAGGTATCCCTCAGGAGAGGTGTGAACGTACATCCTGCCTATGTGAACTCTCTCGAGAGAGACTGAGAGTTTCCAGCCCTGTGATTGCCTTATCAACAGCCAATCAAGAGTGTCGTAAGGGACTGGCCTAGACATCAGATGCACGGTTGATGTGAATCTATTGTTATAACTATTCTCCCCGAACAATCTCGAGTGTCATGGCGGCCGCTGAGGCTGGCTGACTTCTTGTCGTCAGGTGCCGAGATGAGTAAGGTAATTAGGGATAAAAATGTTGGGAAAACTTTTCTTTAATGAGATTTTTAGGAATGAAAGTCAATTTGCATGATTATCCCGAAGTCGTAACAAAGTGCCAGTGAGTAGGATCATTGTTCGATGGTCGGTTTATCAAAGGGCTTTGTCTCTAGGGCATTCTGGGAGCGAACTTTAGATGAGTTTTTTTTTTTTTTTTTTTTTTTTTTTTGCATGATAGAAAGCCGTTCTTTTAAGTTAATTCGGAGCTTTTGCTTGTTTTCTTCCAAGGGGCCCGTTTTTTTTTTTTTTTTTTCTTTTTGTGGCGGAACCGTTCTTTAAGTTAATTTAAATTGTTTTTGTTTTGTTTTTTTCAAAAGGGCCACCTTCAGGTTTTTTGGGGACCGGAAGCATTCTTTTAAGTTAATTCAAACTGTTTGTATTTTGTTTTTTTAAAAGGGCTGCCTTCGGTTTTTCGGGGACCGGAAGCGTTCTATTAAGTTAATTCAAATTTTTTTTTATTTGTTTTTTCATTTTTTCAAAAGGGTCTCCTTCAGGTTTTTGGGGGGCAGGAACCGTTCTTTTAAGTTAGTTCAAATTTTTTTATTTTGTTTTCTTCTTTTTTTTTGGTGTTCTTTAAATTGATACAGGCTTTTTATCCTGTTTTCTTCCAGGGTGCGCCTTCTTATTTTTTTTGGGGGGGTCGGAACTGTTCTTTAACTTAATTCAGATTGTTGTTATTTAGTTCTCTTCAAAGGGGGCGCTTTCTTGTTTGGGGGGCGGGCGGGGGGAGGCCGGAACCGTTCTTTAAAGTTTATTAAGAGATTGCTTTTATTTTGTTTTCTTCGACGGGGGGATGCCTGGAGGAGAGGGTATTCTATCACCTGATGGTGGGTATCTGGCCTCTGCAAGTGATGTAGTAGGTTTCAGTGTCATCGTAATAATTTAAGAACATTTTAGATTTATTGTTTACATTTACTGAATCAGAAAAAGTGAAATGTACACAATGTATGCATAACTATCAAGTTCAACTGTACAGTGTCACAATGAAGCCAGAGACCCTCCGTCGTCAGTGAGGGAATAAAAAAAAAACTCATATTGTGGCATTCGAGCTTCCTTTCAGTCAAATCATTGTTGAAAAACGTCTAAATAGTTTACAAACATGATCATTATTATTGTTATTATTATTTTTTTGGTCTATCGCAGTCTTCCAATTCGACTCGGTGGTATTTATAGGGTGGGGGGCGGGAGGGGTTCCGGGTTGCATCCTGCCTCCTTAGGGTCCATCACTTTCTTACTATGTGCTCCGTTTCTAGGAGCACACTCTTCTGCATGAGTCCTGGAGCTACTTAAGCCTCTAGTTTTATTGTTATTATTATTATTATTATTGTGAAACATACTTTCAGAAATTAGAGTAAGCCTAAACCTCGAAAGAATTGTATCATGTTTAAAACAAAGTTAAATGGGGTACGGATGTGAGGTATTAAAAAAGGCTTACATTGTGGCATTCCGTTTGCTTTATTTGGATACCTTGAGATAAAACCCATAAGACTTACAGGAATATCATGAACGTCACTACATACATAGATCGTTTTCGTTAACTGCTGATGGCTGTCATAAGGATTACTAACGTCACCTCATCATTGATACATTGTTTTAAGTAACTCTGTAGATGAAAGCCACAAGGCTTTCAGGGGTATTATTTACTTCACCTCATCATCAGTACATAAGACTTTCAGAAGTGTTATTAACGACACCTCGTCATCAATACATAAGACTTTCAGAAGTGTTATTAACTTAATCTCATCATAAATACATAAAACTTTCAGAAATGCTATTAACGACACCTCGTCATCAATACATTGCTTCACGTAACTTTGTAGATGAATGTCAAAAGACTTTCAGAGGATTATGAATGACCCCTTATCATAATACATTTTTTGGGGGTAACTTTATAGACGAATGTCACAAGACTTTCAGTAGTATTATCAACGTCACGTCACCTTGATGAAAGCCATCGCTTTCATTGCGACTCTCAGAAATGCGAACAGTCGTGGGAGAACAGTAACTTAAGAGAAAATTCTAAGGACAGAAACATCCTGAAAGTCACCAGTAAAAAAAAAGGAAAAAAAAAATAACTAAAAATGGAAAAAAAGTTCCCTTTAAAATAATCACAGCAAGGGATGTTTGCTTTTCAACGTACCCAGTCCATTTTAGGGTACAGGAAAAAAAAAAGACCTTATCCCACCAAAGAATAATAATTTATCTTTCGATGTCCTCTAAACACTGTACAATGCCTGGGACGGGTTTACTAAACAACTGATATCCGCGTTGCTCAGAATACGCGATCCCAAACACTTCTGTTGAATCTCGTTGGGTTCTCTTTAATATGGGAGACTCTAGAACGAATTACGTCACTTTTAAATGCCAAAGGAAGTTACAGGAATAGAAATGAACTAGAGATTCGTATGGGCTGGATATATATACATACTTTGTTATTGAAACAGAGAGAAGTACTGAGTCAGCTTTAAGAATGTGCTTTGCGTTGAGGTATGTACTACATACTAGTTTATATTTCATATATTCAGTTATCATGTGTTTGAATAAGAAAGAATTATTTACTTTTCTTAGTAGGGTGACATAATTCTCACTTCATTGTTCCTCCGTTATTTATCTTATATTCATTTCCCTTTATTCTGTCATATTTCATTCTTTACGTCTCAATATCTTTGATTATATAGACTGCTTTCCTTATTAGGTCCTTGTTTGGTTGTTGTAGCATTCTGCTTTGCCCCTAGCGGGCCAGGGTTGTAGCTTTGCTTGTAATAATGATAACAATAATAAAAATATATAATAATGATAAACAATAATAATGTTATGAATACATAATTAATTTTTCTTAATCGTACCCTTTTTTCCTCCCCCCCCCCCCCCCTCCTCCCCGCCCTTCACATACACGCACTCTCTCTCTCTCTCTCTGTATATATATATATAATATATATATATATATATATATATATATATCTATATATATATATATATAATAATGTGTGTGTGGTGTGTGTGTGTGTGTCGTGTATACATATACTCTCTTCTTCTTCTTCCAGCTTTTTCCCATTTTTATATGGGGTCGCCGTTTCGGATGAGCCGTTTCCATCTATTTCTATCTTGCGCTTCTGCCTCATCAATTCCCTTCTCATGTAAATCTCCTCTCACAGTCCTTCCATCTCTTTCTTGGTCTCCCTCTCTTTCTTCTTCCTTGCACCTCCACCCCCATAGTATGTCTCCCAGCGTGGTCCTCATCCCTCCTCAACAGGTGTCCATACCATCTCAGCCTCCCCTCCTGCACTTTCTTTGATACTTCCACCACCTTAGTTGACCCCCTTAGTGTAGTCATTTCTGATCCTATCCACTCTTGTTACCCCAGACATCCACTAAGCATTCTCATTTCTGCCACATCCATCTTCTTCTGCTCTGCTTTTCTCATGCTTGCTGTTTCCGTACCATACAGCATTGCTGTTCTTACCACCGTCTTGTGAAATTTTTCCTTTTAACCATAAGCGGCACTTTTTTTTTTGTCACAAAAGAACTCCCGAGCCGCTCTCCAGTTGTTCCAGCCTGCCTGTAACCCCCGATGTTTTTACTTATTCTTCCATACTTCCTCCAGCGTTAACAAAAGATCCCAAATACTTAAACTTATCAACTCTCCTTATTTGCTCTCCACCAAGCTGAATACTTTCTCTATCATCCCCCTCAGTGGTGGTACACATATTCTGTCTTGGATCTACTTATTCTCAATTCCTCTGTCCTCCAGTACTTGTCTCCATCTTTCCAATTTCACTTCCAGATCTTCCCTGCTCTCTGCACACAGAACAATATCATCCGCATACAAAATGTTCCATGGTACTGTCTCCTTACTTCCTCTATTATAACATCCATCACTATGTTAAAGATAAATGGGCTCAGAGCCGACCCCTGGTGTAATCCTACTCTCACCTCAAAACCTTCTGTCTCCCCAACACTGCTCCTCACTCTGGTAAATACATTCCGGTACATCTCTTGTATCAATCGCACATACTTCTCTGGCACCATCTTCTCCCTCAGGCTCCTCCATACCTCTTGTCTCGGGACTCTGTCATAAGCCTTTTCAAGGTCAATGAATACCATATGTAGGTCCTTTGTCTTTCCCCGAATTTCTCCATTATTTGCCTCAGACAAAATATTACCATCTGTTGTTCCCCTTCCCTCATAAATCCCATCTGCTCTTTACCTATTGTACTTTCTTCTCTCAGTCTAGCATCTATCATCCTTTCCAGTATCTTCAAAGTGTTGGGACATCAATTTAATGCCCCTATAATTACCACACTCTTTTGGACATCGCCTTTCCCTTTAAAAATTGGGATCATATACTCCACGCCACTCATTTGTATCTTTTCCTGTTTCAAGGATCTTTATCATAAGATCGTACAGTATATCCACTCCTCATCTCCTAATGCTTTCCATGCCTCCACCGGAGGATCATGTCTGGTCCGGTTGCCTTTCCCATTCTTCATCTTCTTCAGTGCATTTAGTACCTCTTGCCTAGAAAACCTCATTACCATGCCAATGTTCACTTGCCCATCCTCTCTTATTAGTCTATTATTTTCTTCATTTAACAACTGTTCGAAATATTCTTTCCATCTCTTCACAATGTCTTCCTCCTTTCTAAGCACTACACCCTCTTGATTCTTTATTTGTTTGATGTGTGTTATATCTTTGGTGCTCTTATTTTCTAGCCTTTGATAGCTTCATCATCTTCTTTAATCCTTCCTTTGTCCCCAGCTCATTATACACATCATCATACGACTTTGCTTTAGCTTGGGCTACCACCTTTTTCACCACCTTGTTTTTCTCTCTGTACTATTTCTGTCTTCCACTGACTGTGACTCTTCCCATCTTTTCTTGCCTCCTTATTATCTTTTACTACTTTCTCAATGTCTTCATCCCACCACCAACTATCCTTTTCTTCCCATATGATACCAGATGTCTCTCCTAGCAGCTCCTTTCCATGCCTTCTTATTACTGCTGCATTTCGTGCCCACCATTCTTGAACATCTTCAATCCCTATATCAATATCCTCCAAAACCCTCCTCTTAAACTCTCTCTTCTTATCCCCTTCCTTCTTCCGTAACCAATTTTATTTTCCGTATTTCGTATTTCCAATTTAATTTTCTTATACCTTTAGCTTGGTTTTTCTTTCCCTTTTCAACTTCAAGTCCATACATAGCAGCCTGTGTTGAGGGGGGCTACATGGTCGCCTGGAATAACTTTGCAGTCTTGACCTCCGACCAGATTTATCCTTTTATACAAGAAATAGTCTATCTGGGAGAATCTTCCCCCACTCCTATATGTTATTAGGTGTTCCCTTTTCTTCTCAAAAAATGTGTTTACTATTGCCATGTCGAATGACACAGCAAAGTTCCACTACACTCTCTCCTTCTGGGTTTCTCTCCCCAATTCCATGGCCCCCATGCACCCGCCCAATCGCCTCATTTTCACTTCCGACATGGCCATTCAAATCTGCCCAACTATCACCCTCTCATGCTCTTCCAGTTCTTGCATTATTCCATCCATGTCTCTCCAGAAATTTCCCTTCTCTTCTTCTGTGCAACCAACTTGTGGTGCATATGCGCTTATAATATTCAGAATCTCTCCTCCATAACATATCTTCAATCTGATGATACGGTCATTCTTTTTCTATGCACTTCTATTACCGAGTTCTTTAGTTCAACCTAGACAGTACTATGCCAACTCCATTTCTACCTTGTTTATTTGCTCCACTATAATATAGCTTTATATTCCATCTCCCAACTCATTTAAGCTTTATTTCCTTTCCACCGCGTTCTTGCACACACACAACATCTACTTTCTTTTCTCTCATTAAGTCAGCCAATTCTCTACCTTCTCCCGTCATGGACCCAACATTTAGCTGACATACTCTGAACCCAATGTGAGCTCGCTTCTTTAGCTGCACCCCGCTCCTGATGCAGGTAGCCCTCGCCTTACCAACAGAGTTAGGGCCGATGTCTCTGTGCGTCGTTTACGGAGTACGCCCTAGCATTACCTCTTTCCATATTTCGGCTCATTCCATTTTGGTTTTGGCACAGATTTTTACAGCCGGATGCCCTTCCTGACACCAACCCTCCCTATTTTATCCGGGCTGGGACCGGCACCCATAAGGACTTGTTTGCCCCCCCAGGTGGCTAGGTTTGTGTGTATTCATATACATATATATAGATACACTCGTATTAAACTTACCCACCAATCTACTAAATGAAAGAAATTCTCAATCATTCTTATTCATAAAATGGTTATTTCCTGCAACGCATCGCACCTTTAGAAGACGACAGACAACCAGCAGCTGAAACTGCGCCTCGCTTTCGGGTGTACTTGACGATGTCTGGTGAACACCAGACAAATCCACATCGTTCTGGATTCCAGCGGCTGGCAACAACGAGGCACTCAAAAGGCCCCGGAAAAAAAAAAAAAAAAAAATAAAAGAAAAAAAAAGAGATCTCTCAGTTTCGCCTAAAGCCAACGCGGATCTGGTGTTTACGGTAATGAAAGGGGTATGATGAAAAAAAAAAGTAATAATGAGAGAAGAAATGGAGAAGATGTGAAACAACTTTCTTGGGACGTGACGTGACGTGATGTGACGTGACGTGGGTTTGCGTGTGGCTACTGAATTTCGGTTTGTCATCGCATGAGCGTTTGCAATTTCTCGGGAA
>NC_087216.1:17840782-17902235 GCF_015104395.2 Macrobrachium nipponense | reverse complement strand
CCCAGAAATCTTCCTCCTTCAAGAATGAGGTCTCCTCTGCCTTAGCCCAAAAGGCAACGCAGGACTTTATATCTAAATCCCCGATAATGGTTTTCATGATAATCGGGAACCTTGCCGAATGCTCGAATTCCTGGAATTTCTAGCGTTTGTAAAAAGAAGAACTGCTACTGAAGTAAGGATACCTCTCAGTAGACGACCAACCCTGGAATACAGAAGAACGAACGCGAATATCCAGTTTGACTTGAACTTTCGTCTTCGGGTTTTCTGTTTTCACTATTGAAGTTTTCCTTAGGGGAAAACTTCTCCTTCACTCTCTTGAATAAGAGAAGGAAGGGTGAAGATTTTCCAATCCTTATTCTCATTCCTCTAAGGGAAAAGAATTTAGGATGGAATTCGTCGTACAGAAACCTACAAATACACGACGTATATTACCCTCGACACATGATTCTGTTAAGCAGTTGAATTGTCCGGGGGTTAGTCACATACCGTAGTTAATTCTACGTTTGTGACCGAGACGGCTAGTATCCTAATGGAACTGCAATTCGGGACTGTCTGCATCTTCCCAGGAGTTACCAGTTTTCGATTTTTCAGATACTTATGGTATGGTCACGACACCACCACCCACCTCATTTTTTTTGTTTTTTGTTTTTACCGAAATCCGTTTTTCGTTTAAATATAATTGCTCGAGCATAATAGATCCTTTTTTCTTAACGCTCGATTATTCTAGCCGAACGCATTCCTTCGAAGAATGGATTACCATGGCAACTCAGGATAGCGAGTGAGCAAGAACCACTGAGTAGGGGACTACAGCAAGACAACCTAGTTCCAGCTGGCTCTCCGAGATGCATTGTCGGATTATGTGTCTCTACCCATACAAGGATTGACTAACGAACCTTTTCTCCTGTCCAACAATATCGGACTTACGTCTCTGATTAACGGGGATTCTCGCATACATGAATGACATCTGCATCCCCTTGAATATTGCGAGAATTTGCAACAGAGATATATATTCTGGAATCTTTCATCTTTATGTTTACCGCACGGTAACAGAAGTCTTTACTAGTCTCACGCTGCATCGCATTGCGATAATGCGGAATTATTTCTTCAGACATCTAAGTTTGTCGTCAAAATATCTCTTATTCGGAGAGGTGCAATTGTTTAGTTTGTTCACGTCCCGGAAAAATTGACAGATATATACGGAAGACATCGCCTGCTCCCCGACCTGCCAGCTCTACTTCCAATAATCAGCCCATGAGAAGTAGTACTTCCCTGTTTTTCATTACTGGAAACCGCCCCGCGTTTCATTACAACTACAATCCCTCACCTTACAGCAATAATGAAATAGCTGTTAGCGTTTTCAGTCCTTTATAAGCACAGGTTCAGGAACCTTGAGAATCCTTCTTCTCGATTCGGCTGTGAAGACGTAGTTTGCATTCACTTTCCACCTTCGTCTTCAATTGAACATAATGTTGTTTTCGTTTTTAGCTGAGATTCAACTACTATGAGAATGTCTTGCCATTAAGAACCTCGGGTCTCTAGAGGGCAATTGACTTTCGCTTATTGGGCACATGCCTTAAGAGATCACGTGACTTGCCCGGATGCTTGGACAACTTGCCTCATTACCGAACGCTGTCAGTAGGCAGTTGTCAGAGCGCCGACGATCAGTTACGGTTTACGTTGTGGACTCATTGGTTGTTCCAGAACAATCAGTTGAGTTGGTGGCACGACACCAACAAGCTACAAGAAGGTTTCGAACTTCAACAGAAGAACCCCGACCTGTGTTGCATTCAGACGCATCGGACGTGGGGTGGGGTGCAACACTAGGGAATGACGGGATCTCTAGTCTATGGCAAGATCAAAGTAGTTCAGGTCAACGCAGACAACACCACGGCGTTGGCCTACTAAAGAAGCAGGAAGGCACTCGTCGGACTCCTTTTACGAGGCAGCAAAGGATCTCTTATTGTGGGCGAAAGAGAGAACATTATCTCTTCTAACTCGCTTTTATAGAAGAGAGAAGAACGTCAGGTGGATCTCCTCAGCAGAGAAAGACAGGTTCTCACGACGGAGTAGAACCCTTGCATCACGAGGTATCAGCAGACTGTGCAATCAGTGGGGAGAACCGTCTATAGACCTCTTTGCGACACAGAGAACAAAGAGGTTACCTGTTTACTGCTCTCCAGTCCCAGACCAGGGGAGCAAGCAGTGCGTAGACGCTTCCTCATGGATTGGGAAGGGAAGACACGTACGCCTCCCCCCCCATTTAAGATCCTAGACTGAGTCATGAAGAAAGTTCAGGGAATCGAACAACGTCCGCATGACCCTGATAGCTCCGTTTGGCCCATGAGACCCTGGATCACAGATGTGATGGTAGTGGCTAGTAGACACCCCCAGATCGTATACCGTGTCGGAACAATCTACTCAGACAGGCCACATATAGAGAGACAACATCAAATCGCCTCTCTCTCAATCTAACTGCCTTTCGACTTATTGAAACTGGCGAGAGCGAGGGCTTTTCGAGGGAAGCTGTAAGAGCAATCGCGAGAGCGAGGAGGACGTCACAATCAAGGTGTACCCAGTCAATGTGGGACGTGTTGGCATGGAGGTGCAGAATTAACAACATTTCCTCTTTCAGTACCTCTAACTCAACTAGCAGATTTTTTGTTACACTTAAGAACCCAAGAGAAACTAGCATTATCAACTATCAAGGATACGCAGCATGCTAGCCTCCGTCTTCCGTCACAGAGATTTTGACATGTCAGGAGACAAGATCGTCTTGGACCTCATAAGGTCCTTTGAGACAGTTAAGAGTAAGGATAACCCAACCCCCTCTTGGAATTTGGAAGTTGTTCTGACTTTTCTAACCTCGAGCAGGTTCGAACCCCTCGACAAGGCTTCATGGAAGGATCTCACCAAGAAGACCCTATTCCTGGTTGCGTTGACAACGGCCAAGAGGATAGGAGAGTTGCAAGAATGTAGGCTTCAATGGGAGAATGCAGTCTGCTCGCTGCAACTAGGTTTTCTCGCCAAGAATGAGAATCCTTCTCACCCATGGCCTAGATCCTTTACCATACCAGGGTTATCTCAGTTAGTAGGACAGGAAAGGAGAAAAGCCTTTGTCCAGTTAGAGCCCTAAAAGTATTATCTACTGAGAACCAAAAACTTAAGAGACAGACAGACACCTCTAGTCCTTGGTAAAGAAGCCTTCACTACCTGTGCCAAAGAACGCGCTGGCGGTCTTTGTCAAGGATTTAATAAGGGAAGCTCACCAGAATTTTGATGAGAAAAGCTTCCCAATACTCAAAGTCAATGTGCACGAAGTAAGAGCTGTGGCGACTTCGAGGGCGTATAGACACAAGTCGATGGAATCGATCTTGGAAGTGACATTCTGGCGAAGCAAGTCAGTCTTCGCAGATTGGCCTACATTAAAGACGTACAGACCCAATATGAGGATTGTTGTTCCCTAGGCCGTACGTTGCCTCCGGCGCCGTAGTTGGAGAAGGTACAACTGCCTCTAACCTATACCCTTATTTATACCCTTGCATTTTATTGAACTTGACCTCACAGGCTGTCTGTGAAGGTTGTTGCAACCTTCCACAGTCTGGGGTGAAAGTCTAAGTTACATTTTATGGAGTGTGTTTTAGTGTGTTAGTTTGTTCAGGTGGTCAGCTCATTGTCCATGGCTTTGCCAGGATAGCAAGGGTGGGTGGTCTAGTCAGGTTTAGGTCGAGGACCGTCCTGACAGCCCCCACAGAGACTTTCTACAGCCCCCTGGGTGGATCGCTGGTCTCTCAAGGAATTCAGGCTAATGAGGCAGAAAAAACTTCGAAGCCAGCTTCCTTATCCGGTATGAACCAGATTATTGGTACAGCTAATTTGTTGTGATCAATAATTTTACGAATTCCCAACGGTGCTGCGGTTCTCTGACCCACCACCAAAGGTGCCAATCAGCTATATATATGTAACTACCAGGAAGTTAGATATTTAAAAATGTTATTTTCATTTTAAAATAAGTTTTTAAATATACTTACCTGGTAGTTACATATATAAAAGGTCCCTCCCTCCTCCCCTCTGAGAACAGAGGCATGGAATTTCTGAGGATAAATGGGAATGGTTCCAGATACCTACTAGAGGGAGCACAGGTATGATCACCTGACCGTCTATCGGCGATAGCCGCGAATTTTGAATTTCTGCCGTGCGCGCGACGAATCGGCGGGATTAAGCTATATATATGTAACTACCAGGTAAGTATATTTAAAAACTTATTTTAAATGAAAATAACATTTTTAGCCGTACGTGGACGTGCGTCTCCGAGCTGGGGTCCGCATGAAGGAAGAAATTGTGGTAGACCTACAACAACCTGCATTTGAACACCAGCCCAACTTTGAGTTATAATCAAATGTGATGATTTGTGGTTATGAAAAACAAAAAAGGATTAAAGTATTTTTTTTTTATTATATTCTAATGGATACATTATGTATATATCTTGTTTCAGAAGTTCCTGTATCAAAGTGTTCAGTTCACACACAATTTTACGTATCTTAATTTTTGTATTAAATAAAATAAAGTGCAACTTTAATTTCGAAATCAGTAATCCTTCCCTCAGAGTTACTACAAGTTTCTTACGTTGATACGGATCTTCTGTTATTGTTATCAAATTTTGATATTCGAGATATAATGCCCTCGTGAATTAAGTCAAAGGTTTTCCGCGGCATCCGACATTTAAAAAAAACTTGTCTGGACGCTATCGTAACTTATGAAAGGGTTTTGCATATTCACTCTTTCCTCATCTAAAGTTATGTCATAAGTCCAGATTTTCCTACTGTTCAACGCCTCTAATTTGGTTGACAGCACTGAGTCAGAGGAAAACCTCGCGCTCTCCCTTCATACTGGTGAAGTTTGAATTGTCCGTCTTATAACCGTCACTCGTTTGTCTGGTTGGGCCACACTCGCAGAAGACGGAGACGCTTGTAGACGGATAGCCGTGTTGGACGCACGCGACGCGCCGCGACGGATCCGTGGGGTTCCTTAGCCTTAGGGAATGACATTCAGACGTATCATCACGTATGTGATAGTGTTGAGAACCACTGAGTCCTAGCGAGTGGTCGAGTCGTTCAGAGATCACAGAAAACTTCGGTATCTTTAACTTGGTGTTAAAAATAGTCAGTAAACAAACTGACTGAGACATTCAATAGGCCTGGCATGTGGAAGAATAGAATAGCAGGTCTAATTGAGCTATTCGTTAGAAAATTTTCATATTGTTTAAAGTTTTTTCTTGCCTAAGTAGTACATTGGTTCTACTTTGGCTTGTTATCTACGTATCACCTACTCCGAGGTGCTAGCACTAAACACCATTATGGTGAATGTAAAGTAGACGTCTGCACGAAGGTATCTTTTAATAATATAATTTGTCGGCCACACAATATAGAAATAGGTATATATGATACTTAGATCCTCGAGGGGCTAGTACTAAACACAGCGTCCAAGGAGCTTCCGCCATGTCTAGTACTAGCACTACACCCTGAAGTAGGTGACGCGCAGATAGCAAGCCAAAGTTTGCACTGGTATGTTGGCCATGATATAATATAATATAATATATATATATATATATATATATATATATATATATATATATATATATATATTATATATGATATAGCTCACTTCTTTTTTTATCCCGTACGGGATGTCTCCAGGAGGGTACACCTTGTTTTTTCTTCACCAATCAGTCCACGGCGCCCAATTGGCTGTCTTCCTCCGAGACTTTCAAATAAGGAAATGCAAATCTACGAATCCAAGACACGAGACGTTGCTCATATTTCTATCAGACAGGAAGCCTCCTGGTCCGCGAAACGTGATGTAAAAGGCAAGATTCCGTTTCAGTGTTGCTCACGCTTGATACGTGAACATTTCACCGAGTTATTTTGTGGAGGAAATTCTCATTTCTGAAACAGATTATTTGATGAAAACAGGAAACTCTTCATTGAGGTGAAGGAACCAGCTAGAATGAACTAAAAAGTATCAAAATCCTGGGCATATATAAAAATGGCACGTCAATACCTCACTGACTTCTTTCTGGAGGAACTTCTTACTTCTGAAAGAAATTATCTGAAACATTCGAGAAATTGTTAATTAAGGTGTTGAAAGAAGATAGAACGAACTAAATTATTATTATTATTATTAATAAGTAGATATATGCATCCCACCAATAAGTAGACCTATCCATTCCACCAATAAGTAGACCTATGTATTCCAACAAAAAGTAGACTTATGCGTTCCACCAATAAGTAGACCTATGGGTTCCAACAAAAAGTAGACCTATGGGCTCCTCCAATGAGTAAATCTCTGCATTCCGCTAATAAGTAGACTTATGCGCTCCACCAATAACTAGACCTATGTGCTTCACCAATGAGTAGACCTATGCATTCCACCAATAAATAGACCTATGAGGCATATAGTATGAGCTCCACGATGAGTAGACCTATATGCGCTCCACCAACGCCCCCATCCCAGCCTTAAAGGAACAGTTAGGTTAAAGTACCAGCGTAAATCCAACGAGGCCTTTGAAAAGCTAGAGATGAAAAGAAAGAGGGAGGAGAAACCAGAAGCTGACAAAGTTTTCCTCAATCTTGACCGTGCGTCATAGCCGTATATCGTATGACGCAGTCTAGGGGTGGGTGGCCTCGCTCTGCATGTAGCGTGATCGTATTTGATGCAGGACGATCTTACCGTCACGTCTGAAATGTTCAAAAGCCCTCTGAGAAGGAAGCGGTAATCGAGTCGAATAGATTGTTTTTTTGGTAGTTTCCTGTTTTACCGACGTCAGTCTGATGCGATAATACGAAATGGTGCTTCGGTGGAATTGTTTGCCGTATGGTACTGTAACCTCTCTCTCTCTCTCTCTCTCTCTCTCTCTCTCTCTCCCTCTCTCTCTCTCTATGTATCTCTGTCTCTGTCTCTCTCAAACACAAACACACACACACACACAAAACAAGGAAGAAGACACGTAAAACCAAATAAGACTTGTGCTAGTTTAAAATAAAGTATAAAAACGTCATGAAATCATGAAATACCGATTAGCATTATCCCAATGAAACTACGAAAACCAGTGGCGTCTGCAATTCATATCGAGAGTTTGAATTTGAAAAATATGTTCCACCGTATAGCTGGGCCACGAAAGGAAAGGAGATGTATAGCGTACCGCAGTTTATCAGTAACATGAAAATCAAGAGCGATATAATGGGCTGACGATTGAGTGCAGTCGTTTGGCGCCAAACTTTTGGGCGCCAACTATGTTACTATAGTAGATTCACATCAAACGTGCATCTGATGCCTAGGCCCGCCCCTTACGACGCTCCTGATTGGCCATTCACAGGACTGGAAACTCTCAGTCTCTCTCGAGAGTCACATAGGCAGAATGTATGTTCCATCTCTCCTGAGGGATAAGTATTTCAAAAGTATCCCTCATATATATATATATATATATATATATATATATATATATATATATATATATATATATATATATATACTAATCATTATGTTATCAATCAAGCAAGAGAACAAATGAGGAACAAATACAAAAGAATTCTGCGGTATTAGACATTATATTTACTTACTACTTTTTTAAACTTAGCTAATTGCTTAATGAGCACTGACTGGTCGAATTCCGATCATATATTGGATAGACACAGATACTGTATATAGTCTCTTCCTTATCAACTGGCGTGTTTTCTTCTGTGTGAATAATGAAAAAACATGCATTTTTCAACACTTCACTATGGTGTATAAGTCTTTATTTCATCGGGAAATTGTCCTGAGAAATATTGGTTGCAGATAATTGCTGTTACAAATTACGAATGAGGAGGAGAGAGCAGACAAGATTTGAGCAGGAGAGAGAGAGAGGGAATGTTAGATTTAGAGATAAAGAGAGAGAAAGAAGGTGTTAATATTTAAATGATAAAAGACAGAGCGAGAGGGGGATGTTAACATTTATAGGTATATATATATATATATATATATATATATATAGATATATATATATATTATGAGAGAGAGAGAGAGAGAGAGAGAGAGAATGTTAATATATTTACATATATATATATATATATATATATATATATATATATATATATATGAATATGAGAGAGAGAGAGAGAGAGAGAGAAGAGAGACAAAGTCATCAATCTATCTTGACTCTTGGTACCTTTCCAGCGGTCACATATCCATTTGACAAAGAATGGTTTCTCAAAATTATGGACCAGTCTTTGAGAATGAGATGTAGGCAGACTCCATAATTTGTCTTTTATTAGCTGATCAAGTTCGACCTTAAACCAGGGGAATGAATATTGAATTTAATGAGTAAGACAACTGTGAATGAATTGTGTCTTCCGTACAAATATGTATCACTTTTAAAGACGCAGGAGGTCTTTCTTAATAGGTTCGTCGCTGTACGATAATTAGAGACATGTTGATTTGTGCTAAAAATGAATTTGGTCTCATCATTATTTTGCAGTAGAAATGGATGGGGGGTCTTAGAAAATCGCTGTCTTTTGCTTGTAGCTGATAATATACAGTGTCCATAAAGTCCCAGTACCATTACGAGTATTTATTGCTCAGACTGGCTGTATGGTACTGGGACTTTATGGACACCCTGTATATCGATATCATGATACTTCAATAAAAACATTTCAGTAAAATATGTTGATACTTCAATAAAAAATATTTCAGTAAAATATGTTGATATCACAGCGCCTAAAAAGGAGAAAGAAAGTAATAAAGGAGAAAATAAAGAAAGAATGTCATAAAGAAAGGAAGAATCAAACAGACATGCATAATGGATACCCATAATCCACCACGAACATCCAACGGCAACCAACCGTCCACTCCATCAAGTGCTCCCCCATCGCAACCTGACACTTGTCTCGAACGCACCGTCTGACACTTCACCAAAGTGTATGATTCCTGGAGTTCCCACTCGACTCGGAGGGTTTAACGGGATAGGCTCGGGGGAAAGGGCCGAGTGGTCCTTTTCCTCAAATCCATTTCCCATTTACAGTTAAACAAGACCACTAAAAGTGATATAAGCTCCAGGTCGCATCACGTCGCCGAGTAGGAAGGAAATGACGCAACGCCGTGCATTCTCCCACTGTGAATTACGAGCGTAGGAAAAGGAAAGATTTGCGGTGGGTGAGGGGGATTCAGGTGGGTGAGGAAGATTGAGGTGGGTGAGGAAGATTGAGGCGGGTGAGGAAGATTGCGGTAGGTGAGGGAGATTGAAGTAGGTGAGGAAGACTGAAGTGGGTGAAGGGGATTCAGGTGGGTGAGGGGATTGAGATGGCTGAGGGGGATTCAGGTGGGGTGAGGAAGGTTTGAGGTGGCTGAGGGGGATTCCAGGTGGGTGAGGGAGATTGAAGTAGGGGTGAAGAAGATTCAGGTAAAGTGATGGAGATACAGGTGGTTGTGGGAGACTGAGGTGGATCAGGGAGATTGAGGTAGGTCAGGGAGAGTGTGTTGGGTGAGGGAGATTGAGGTGGGTGAGGGAGATGATGTTGGGTGAGGGTAATTGCGGTTAATTTTCATAATCTTGCTCATCACGCTAAACAAGAAAAAAGAGAAAAACATAAATAAAAGTAATAGTAATAAAATACAATAAAAGACAAAACATAAAAAAATCAGAGGAGATGATTTTTGCATCTTTGTCCTTCAGAAGGTTCTTCCCAGAAGTGTTCCTCGCATGTATAAAAGAATCGAAAATAATGTATATAATTTTCGCAGAGTGGGCTTAATGTTTTCAATCCTACCATTGTTATTAAAAAATATTCATATTCATCGCCATATTATTATTATTATTATTATTATTATTATTATTATTATTATTATTATTGTTATTATTATTATTATTAGAGTCAATGTTTCTCATAGAATAAATTAATTGACAGCCTTTAGGAAAATCTCTGATATTAGCTCACATGAGCTGTAGGTACCTACATACGTGACTATGTCTTCGTAACCTTGAGAACTGCGTCACTAAGAATGACTCGACTCTCTCTCTCTCTCGATCCGATTCTCGCGAAAATGAGATAGTCACACTGTCATCTCAAAATTGTTCTGCTTTAATTTCCCCCACCTCTCTCTCTCTCTCTCTCTCTCTCTCTCTCTCTCTCGAGCCAATTCTCACAAAAATGAGATAGGCATATTGTCATCTCAAAATTTATCTCTTTAATTTTTCCCCTCTCTCTCTCTCTCTCTCTCTCTCTCTCTCTCTCTCTCTCTCTCTCTCTCTCTCTCTCTCTCTCTCTCTCTATATTATATATATATATATATATATATATATATATAATATATATACATATATATATTCTTAGATATATTAACATTCTCCCTCTCTCTCTCTCTCTCTCTCTCTCTCTCTCTCTCTCTCTTTATCTAAATATCAACATTCCCCCCTCTCGTTCTTTCTATATATCTATATAAATATTAACATTCCCCCCCCTCGCTATCTCTATCTATCCATCTAAATATTAACATCTCCCTCCCCCTCCCTCCCTCCCTCCCTCTCTCTCTCTCTCTCTCTCTCTCTTTCAACAGCCCACCTCATTCTCACAGAAATGACAGAGTCACTGATGCCGAGAACCACTAAATTACGCCACAACTCGATCTCTGGCACAAGTCATTCATTTCATCAGCATCCGAGCAGAGGCAGATGACATGCACATCTGCACGTCACCTCACCCCACTTTCATCTCGAGATATGTTTCCCCACCTCCGAGAGAAACAGCCGGAACAAGTCTCCCCTGTCAACTGACATGACCTGTGGAAGGTGAGGTGAGGCTGTGTGACCCTACTATTCATTGGCTTACGTGCTGAGGTCGTACGTTCGAGTTACGATGCATAATCGTTGAATGGAGATTTGAATTAGGCATACGTATGTGATGAGAGAGAGAGAGAGAGAGAGATCATATCCTAAAGTGAGCCTAAAATTAAGGCTTGCATTTCCTAGCAATCTGTCATGGAGATAGAAGGCCTCTCGATGCTGTCTTTCTTTTTTTTCTTTTTTTCGATTTTTTTCATTCACTTAGGCACACCACTCATTAATGTGAATGTCTACATATAAATTTAGATCTGTTATTTCTTTTTAAATACAGAGAACTGAGCGTAAGGCCTGACTTAGCTCTGTGAACAAGTTGCCTTCGACTCGTATAGTGGGAGATCACCAGTTATTATTATTGTTATTATACTAGCAAACATAAGTATACAGATATCATGTATGATAAATTTGTAACATAACCAACTCAACGGGCATAACCAACCCCGTAGGTAGGATGAAAACTCATCATAAACCATCTCAGTGGTCCCCACTATAACCCTGCCAAGTTTCATGCCCGTCGGACCAGCCGTTTGGTCGTGATTGAATGACAGACGGACGGACAGACATAACGCCCATTATGGTAAGATTATTATTAAGCTGAGACAGACAGATGTACAGATGTTAGTAAGAATGAAAATGAATTTGAAGCGAAATTTCTGGAAGGAAGAAGTCGCAACTGAAAGTATATTTATTTTGAAATCTAAAGAGATGCTAATCTATGAACAACCCAACCCAAGAACACAATGAGAGTAGTTTCATATCCCTTCTCTATAGAATATTTTAGCTACTTGTGCAGTTTTAACGCTGGAATACATGTCTTTACTTGAAAAACCTGAGCGTTCAAGAGATGAAACAGGAACACGTATTTACGACCAGGTCGTACGTTCCTTGCTAACACGAAGTTTTTGTTTACAGTCTAATTAAACAAAGTAAATTTGATAAATGACGTAGATATTGTTTAATTCTACAAGTGCAATACTAATCTGTTCGCTGAAGGATTAACTTTTCACAAAGTTTTTCAACTTCTTCCATTCCGTCTTTCTAGAACGAACCTTTCGTGCCAGCCCAGAGAGAGCCGGGATGTGTAGATGTGACACAGATTTCACGCTGAACTAACTGCGACCCACCAGCTTTGATTAACTACTAGGTACCTAAGTCATCTCTTTTCTATAACTGGCAACACATCTACATTGATATTTGGGTGATCTTTAGTCCATTAAATCGTTGTCTTCTTTACCTTTGATTTAAGTTGATTCTATTTTTGTTTAACCGGACCACTGAGCTGATTAATTACCAGCTCTCCTAGGGCTGACCCGAAAGATTCGACATTTGTACGTGGCTAGGAACCAATTGGTTACTTCGCAACGGGACCTACAGCTTATTGTGGGATCCGAACCACGTCGAGAAATGAATTGCCACGACCAGAAATAACTTCCTCTGATTCCTCGATGGCAGAGCTGGAAGGAATCGAACTCGGACCCCTGAGATCGGAAGTCGAGTACGGGTAACCGGCTCGTCCAACGAGGAACTTTACCTTTGATATAAATCGTACTGCTCATCAGGTTGCCTCAACTTTACCTGTAGACAAATTTCATGGGACATTCGTCAACTGTAGGATAAAGTCCGTCTGTTATTAAGCGAAGAGTAGGTATTCAACCCATTCAGCCTAATTGAAGTGACATTATTTCTTCACTATGCGTTCCGACCACCCCCCCCAACCCCCCTCGCACCGCCCCCCCTACCTGACCAAACGTTCCTCGATTAGCCATAGCCTTCAAAAAGATAATCCTTCTCGAGAGCATCAATTCTTTTTATTTATCTTCTGTAAGGAACATCTTCTCAGCTTCTAATTACAACAGGATTTCAGTAACTTCGTCTGCTTCAAAACAACAATTTGAACCTGTCTCTGTAAAGAGACTTACTCTCTGGAATCTTTCATAGGGAAAATCTATTTATCTTTTATACACTTATTGTTTGTTTGTTTGTTTGTATGGTGTTTTTACGTTGCATGGAACCAGTGGTTATTCAGTAACGGGTCTAACGGCTTTACGTGACTTCCGAACCACGTCGAGAGTGAACTTCTATCACAACCTCTATACATTTATATCTAGGAAGATAGGCAGGTGAATGTATAGACAGACGGACAGTTAGACAGATAGAGAAAGGACCCACTGACGCACAGAGCCCACTGATTAATAAAAAAATTTAACTTCTAACTAGAACAAACCAAGTCATTTTTTTTTCTACCCAACATGGCGGAGATCCGGTTAAGTATTTTTGGTTTTTTTTCGTGCTTTATGTGTTCGTATCCCTAATTACCGACCTCAGGCACAGACATGACGCCACCACGCAAGTCGATCGTCTTGTAATTCGACAAGTCGATCGTCTCGTAATGCGGGGGCCTTCTATAACAGCAACGCAGATCCGCATTGGGACCCTCTGTGGTGATATAAGACGAATGGATTGTCCCTTGAACGCCAATTATTGGGGGCTGTTCGAACTTTGACTTCGTTTTTTTTACATTATCATTATTATCATTTTTCGTCATTATTTCATCTTTTTTATTATTTTTATGTTAATATTTATGTTAATATTTTATATGTTAATTTTTATTAACAAAAATATTTTTATGTTAATTTTCATCAATATATCCCTATTTCAGTATTATTATCTTATTACTGTTATTTTCATTTATATTATATTTATTTTCAAAATTATTAATATTATGCCATTAATCTTATTTTTTATCAGTTTTATTTTTATTTTTTATTGTTATTTTTATTAGTTATATTTTAATTTTATTACATTCATACTTATTTTCATTATCATCGTTTTATCATTATTAATTTCAATTTTATTATATATCAGAGAGAACCCCGAAATTTTAACTGGTTCTCGATAGTATGACGTCAGCGGACCAATCAAAGAAAAAGTACGAGCAAAAGGCCAAGCACTGGGGCCTAAGAGGTCATTCAGCGCTGAAATGGAAATTGACTGTTAAAAAGGTTCGAAAATCTCAAAGCTTTTGCACTATGGATCAAGTGTTAGGATAGGGTGGAAAGTGAGATGGAAGAAAGAGACTATGAAAGGAGAAACAGTAAAAGGAAGAAATATAATTGTGGATAAACCACACTTTACGCTACTCTTCCTAATACTTACCTTTCTAAACTATTCTCTACTATGGTTAGCTAGCTAACTGCCCTCACTCTTTTTTCATCATCTGACTATCAGCTAAAAAAAAAAAAAAAAAAAAAAAAAGACGGTCCAATATTCTCATACTAGAGAACATTGAAACGTCGTGTTTATAAAGCTTTATGTGGTTACTCGTATTTTTGATTTAATTGATCTACTGATTTCATAAGTGCCAGTCTTTAAACTTAATTATCCTGATTACTTAATTACAGTAATTTGCATATTACTTATTTAGTAATTTTCGGGTTACTTATTTATAGTAATTTTTTTTTTCCATTTAAGCTAGTTCGAAAATATCTAGAGAATTTGCATTTATATATTATGCCACAGGAACCATTTACAACTGAATAAATGGACATTCCCGAGAAATTGCAAACGCTCATGCGATGACAAACCGAAATTCAGTAGCCACACGCAAACCCACGTCACGTCACATCACGTCACGTCACGTCCCAAGAAAGTGTTTCACATCTTCTCCATTTCTTCTCTCATTATTATTTTTTTTTCATCATCACCCCTTTCATTACCGTAAACACCAGATCCGCGTTGGTTTAGGCGAAACTGAGAGATCTCTTTTTTTTTTTTTTTTTTTTTTTCGGGGCCTTTTGAGTGCCCTTGTTGTTTGCCCAGCCGCTGGAATCCTGAACGATGTGGATTTGTCTGGTGTTCACCAGACATCGTCAAGACACCGAAAGCGAGACGCAGTTTCAGCTGCTGGTTTTCTGTCGTCTTCTAAAGGTGCGATGCGTTGCAGGAATAACCATTTTATGATAAGAATGATTGAGAATTTCTTTTATTATTTAGGTAGATTGATGGGTAAGTTTTAATACGAGTGTATATATATATATATATATATATAGTATATATATATATATTATATATATATATCATATATTGGATATATATAGTTGATATACTATCTATTCTTATATTATACTATACATATATACACAAACACACAAACACACACACACACACATATATATATATATATATATATATAAATATATATATATATTCTGATATAATATAAATAGCCTATATATATAAAATATATTATCTATATTATATATATTATATATATAATTATATCTATATATATATATATATATATGTATATATATAGATATATATAGATATATATATATATATATATATATATATAGATATATATAATATATATATATATATATACAGAAAGAGAGAGAGAGAGAGAGAGTGCGTGTATGTGTGAAGGGCGGGGAGAGGTGGGGGGGGAGGAGAAAAGGGTACGATAAAGAAAAATTAATTCTAGTAATTCCGAGTTAAAGTTGGCATCATCCAGAATCATCATTGTAATTCATAACATTATTATTGTTATCATTATTATATATTTTTATTATTGTTATCATTATTACATGCAAAGCTACAACCCTGGCCGCTAGGCAAAGCAGAATGCTACAACAAACCAACGGACCTAATAAGGAAAGCAGTCTTATATAATCAAAGATATTGAGACGTAAAGAATGAAATGTTACAGAATAAAGACTAAAAAAAAACCAAAAAGCAAAGTGAAATGAATATAGATAAATAACGGAGGAAGTATGAAGTGAGAATTATGTCACCCTACTAAATAAAGTAATATTCAAACACATGATAACTGAATATATGAAATATAAACTAGTATGTAGTACATACCTCAACGCAAAGCACATTCTTAAAGCTGACTCAGAACTTCTCTCTGTTTCAATAACAAAGTATGTATATATATATATATCCAGCCCATACGAATCTCTAGTTCATTTCTATTCCTGTAACTTCCTTTGGCATTTAAAAGTGACGTAATTCGTTCTAGAGTCTCCCATATTAAAGAGAACCCAACGAGATTCAACAGAAGTGTTTGGACGATCGCGTATTCTGAGCAACGCGGATATCAGTTGTTTAGTAAACCCGTCGCAGGCATTGTACAGTGTTTAGAGGACATCGAAAGATAAATTATTATTCTTTGGTGGGATAAGGTCTTTTTTTTTTCCTGTACCCTAAAATGGACTGGGTACGTTGAAAAGCAAACATCCTTGGCTGTGATTATTTTAAAGGGAACTTTTTTTCCATTTTTAGTTATTTTTTTTTCTTTTCTTTTTTTTTACTGGTGACTTTCAGGATGTTTCTGTCCTTAGAATTTTCTCTTAAGTTACTGTTCTCCCACGACTGTTCGCATTTCTGAGAGTCGCAATGAAAGCGATGGCTTTCATCTAGGTGACGTGACGTTGATAATACTACTGAAAGTCTTGTGACATTCGTCTATAGAGTTACCCCCAAAAAATGTATTATGATAAGGGGACATTCATAATCCTCTGAAAGTCTTTTGACATTCATCTACAAAGTTACGTGAAGCAATGTATTGATGACGAGGTGTCGTTAATAGCATTTCTGAAAGTTTTATGTATTTATGATGAGATTAAGTTAATAACACTTCTGAAAGTCTTATGTATTGATGACGAGGTGTCGTTAATAACACTTCTGAAAGTCTTATGTACTGATGATGAGGTGAAGTAAATAATACCCCTGAAAGCCTTATGGCTTTCGTCTACAGAGTTACTTAAAACAATGTATCGATGGTGAGGTGACGTTAGTAATCCTTATGACAGCCATCAGCAGTTAACGAAAACCATCTATTTATGTAGTGACGTTCATGATATTCCTGTAAGTCTTATGGGTTTTATCTCAAGGTATCCAAATAAAGCAAACGGAATGCCACAATGTAAGCCTTTTTTAATACCTCACATCCGTGCCCCATTTAACTTTGTTTTAAACATGATCCAATGCTTTCGAGGTTTAGGCTTACTCTAACTTCTGAAAGTATGTTTCACAATAATAATAATAATAATAATAATAATAATAATAACAATAAAACTAGATGCTTAAGTAGCTCCAGGACTCATGCAGAAGAGTGTGCTCCTAGAAACGGAGCACATAGTAAGAAAAGTGATGGACTCTAAGGAGGCAGGATGCAACTCGGGTCCCCTCCCGCCCCCCACACTATAAATACCACCGAGTCGAATTAGAAGACTGCGATAGACCAAAAAAAAAATGATAACAACAATAATGATGAATGTTTTTAAACTATTTAGACGTTTTTCAACAATGATTTGATTGAAAGGAAACTCGAATGCCACAATATGAGTTTTTTTTTTATTCCCTCACTGACGACGGAGGGTCTCTGGCTTCATTGTGACACTGTACAGTTGAACTTGATAGTTATGCATACATTATATACAATTCACTTTTTCTGATTCAGTAAATGTAAACAATAAATCTAAAATGTTCTTAGATTATTACGATGACACTGAAACCTACTACGTCACTTGCAGAGGCCAGATACCCACCATCAGGTGATAGAATACCTTCTCCTCCAACAAAAAGCAGGCATCCCCCCGTCGAAGAAAACAAAATAAAAACCATTTAATAAACCTAAAAGAACGGTTCCGGCCTCTCCCCGCCCGCCCCCCAAACAAAAAAAAGCACCCACTTTAAAGAGAACGAAATAACTACAATCTGAATTAACTTAAAGAACAGTTCCGACCCCATCAAAAAAACAAGAAGGCGCACCCTGGAAGAAAACAGGATAAAAAACTGTATCAATTTAAAGAACACCAAAAAAAAAAAAAGAAAGAAAACAAAATAAAAAAATTTGAACTAACTTAAAAGAACGGTTCCTGGCCCCAAAAAAAAACCTGAAGGAGACCCTTTTGAAAAAATGAAAAAACATAAAAACAATTTGAATTAACTTAACAGAACGCTTCCGGGCCCAAAAAAACCGAAGGCAGCCCTTTTAAAAAAACAAAATACAAACAATTTGAATTAACTTAAAGAACGGTTCCGCCACAAAAAGAAAAAAAAAACGGGCCCCTTGGAAGAAAACAAGCAAAAGCTCCGAATTAACTTAAAAGAACGGCTTTCTATCATGCCAAAAAAAAAAAAAAAACTCATCTAAAGTTTGCTCCCAGAATGCCCTAGAGACAAAGCCCTTTGATAAACCGACCATCGAACAATGATCCTACTCACTGGCACTTTGTTACGACTTCGGGATAATTATGCAAATTGACTTTCATTCTTAAAAATCTCATTAAAGAAAAGTTTTCCCAACATTTTTATCCCTAATTACCTTACTCATCTCGGCACCTGACGACAAGAAGTCAGCCAGCCTCAGCGGCCGCCATGACACTCGAGATTGTTCGGGATAGTTATAATAGATTCACATCAACCGTGCATCTGATGTCTAGGCCAGTCCCTTACGACGCTCTTGATTGGCTGTTGATAAGGCAATCACAGGGCTGGAAACTCTCAGTCTCTCGAGAGAGTTCACATAGGCAGGATGTACGTTCACACCTCTCCTGAGGGATACCTTTTTTAAAAGCATCCAACAAGGAGAGGTGAAGCACACATCCTCCCTATGTGAGCTCTCGAGAGAGACTGAGAGTTTCCAGCAGCCCTGTGATTGGCTTATCAACAGCTAATCAGGAGCGTCGTATGGGACTACTGGTCTAGACATCAGACGCATGGTTGATGTGAATCTACTATTGTACCTTGTTCTTCGTCAGGGAATTAATTAAGGCTGTTTGATTTACGTTTGGCTGACGTTTGATCGACGTCTGATTGACGTCTGCGCTTGCAGGTCACACTGGCTACTATTGACAGACGCATGGGAGACAATGATTGATTGATTGGCAATTCGCGTAAAAGTGGCGTCGCACCGAGTGTGGTTATTTAAGCTGACTTACGGGAGAGGGAGGTTTGAATAATTATTGTCAGAACTTTTGTTGAAATACTCATACACAGACACACACACATATATATGTCAATATGTACAGTATATAATACATATATACACAGTATATAATACATATACATACGTATATACAAATATCTACATCTAATTTTTTAAAGTCCCTCGTCTTCCTATCAGTCAAATTAAGAAACTGTAAGTCTGGCCAGTGCTTGGATGGGTGTCATCCATCTGATGCCAAGTGCCTTGACCGTCAGTGGTGGACGTACAAGGCATAAGCTAGCACCCTCACCCCAAAAACCAAAGACTTTCAGGCCCTGAATAATCGAGAGAGAGAGAGAGAGAGAGAGAGAGAGAGAGAGAGAGAGACTAGTAAGTGATGATGGCAATTAGGAGAAACGAACTCACGAATACTCGCAAAAAGAAGTTCTGTGTGTTCCACCCCTTGGGAACCTGTGACGTCACAGTGGAGAGTTCTAGCAAAATCCTACTACAGGACTTCGGATTGTCTTGGAAATGGCGAAATAGGTTTGTTTGTTACATATACACACGACACACCCACACGTATACACATTACATATATATATATATATTATATATATATATATATATATATATATATATATATATATATATATATATTCATTTATGTGCGTGTACATAAATAAATATTAATAATGATGATAATATATATGTGTATGGTATGGTATGCATGCATGTATATACAAACATACACACACACACACACACATATATATATATATATATAATATATATATATATATATATATATATATATATATATATATATATAGAAGAATAACCTTGTCTTAATTATATCATCGTGTATACTCCAGTCACCCAGTAAAAAAAACTATTAAAATAATTGAATCAGGGATCAAAATGATGTTTATGAAATCAACGGTCGAAATACTTGCAAAGTATCTGAAGAATTCAAAGTCCACACGTGTGTTTTTGTGTGTGTTTCAGGTGTTGTTGGGGAGAGGAGGAGGAGGAGGAGGAGGAGGAGGTGTGTGGTGGGGGGCAGAGGGGGGCTGGGGGGGGGGGGGGGGTTCCTCCAGAACCAATCTACATGTGACCGAGTCGAGCATCTGGTCTGTTGACTGACACCTGTAAGAAGGCTGAAGGCTTGTTGATTGCCAGCCTTTAGCGAACGTCTCGGTTTGTTTGTCCTAATTCAGAGGTACACACTAAGCTCCTCAATCTCTTCAACACCTTCCTACACTTATGGGCCGCCCTTGTGTAAGGGATCTTGCTGGCATAAGGCTGGCTTACCTAAACCCACCACAAGCCGTCTAATGTAGATGAAATATTTTAGATAGTTATTCTCTTAGTTAATTCCTCAGAATATCAGTGAATCGATTTGAGGATAGTGAAAAAATGTTATAAAGATAGAAAGGAATTATGGAAGAAATAAGCTTTGCCTTTGTTGAAAAGTGTAAAAGTTACTGCGACTATTTTTTTTTTAAATATTCTAATTGATCACTTGTTTAAGGGAAGTTCTGGTGCTTTCTTTAAGCAAATAGGATGTCATCAAGGTACATTGACAAAAATCCTTTTTACTCTCCTGCGAATTGTCCTATGGAGACTCACGCGAGGAAATCCTACCCTTAGGGATATGACTGATATAATATCAACAATGCCAAGATGCAGTGATAGCCTGATTTGCAAGAGATTCCATGGTCTTTCAGTATCAAAATTTCAACTCCTCGATTGATCTCTGGCCCACGTTGGTGTAATTCATTCCGGGTTGTACTGAAACTCCAAGTTTGGATGGAACTCTGTCAGTTTTTTTTATGACTTATTTTATTGTGTATTCAAATGTTGAAAAATGCATTCATATAGGCCTACAGAACGAAGGACTCCCATCTTCTTAGACCTAATCAACTTGACAAGAGGAGCAAAAATGGCTATAATAAAACCCTAATTGGGAAAGGGTCACAGTGTCGCACTGTGAAGGAAATGAAGAACAGGCATACACATACACACAAAAACGTGTAAAAATACGCACATGAATGCGTGCAGGGTTACTAGGACATGCGCGCATTGGCAGACAAATAGGCTCATTTCCAGACATCCAGGTATTGCCTCTAGGTTATTAAATGTACAATGTGTAACTCATTTGAAGGTAATCGTAACTGGAAATTTTGGCGTGAAATCCACGAAAGTACTTGGCACTCTGTCTTTTCATAATGAACTTTCATTACACACACATATATATATATATCTGACAAAATAGTAAGAGTGACAGATACAACTTTCCCACCAACTTCTCACCGCCACTGGACCTACTATGACGTCACGGGTGTACCTCAAGGCATGCATTCACTCCAGGTGACGTCACGCGCTATATAGTAGTAGACGGCGCCCCCGACGCCATGTAGATCCTAATCGCTCATTCATTCGTCTACGTCACGTTCTGGTAATGAGCGTGCGCCCTCCTCCTCAAGTGCTAGGTTGTTCTTGCTAAGTAAACCTTGAATTCTAAATTGCTGTTCGCGTTGGGTAATAGGAAAAGAGATAAGAGTGCGTCTTGTATTTAGGATTTTTTCTTATTCTTTACTTGTCTGTCTATCTATGTATCTATGTATCTATGTATCTATGCATCTATGTATCTATCTATCTATCTATCTATCTATATATATACATTAATATATATATATATATATATATATATATAATTAATATATATATAACTGGTTAAAAATGTTCTGTTACAACAGAATTCTATCTAATAAGAAGAGCCCATAAAAACGCCAAAATATAGGCGTCTTTTGGGCTCTGTTATTATGTATAATATATATATATATATATATATATATATATATATATATATATAAATATCGAGCTACAATGTCCTTTAATATCTAATTCGCTCTACCTCAGAATTAATATATTTCATATATGCTTAACCGAAGGGGAATTTTTTCTCGATAATAGATTTGCCTGGACCAGGGCGCGAACCTATGGATCCTTTCAAACCCAGGAACGTCAGTGAAGCTTTACCTACTACACCACCACGAGAGGCTAAAAGTTCATGTCGCCTCTCACCCTCATATACCTTTCGCGCGCAGGTAATTAGTTGGTTTGGAGACAACATCAACCCACCTCGACTCCGGTAGTGTTTGTAGTGCTTTTGACAGCACGTAGCCAATCTATAAGTCATATCACATTTCCGTGATTCATATACATATATCGAGCTACAATGTCCTTTAATATCTAATTCGCTCTACCTCAGAATTAATATATTTTCATATATGCTTAACCGAAGGTGTGTAGTAGGTAAAGCTTCACTGACGTTCCTGGGTTTGAAAGGATCCATAGGTTCGCGCCCTGGTCCAGGCAAATCTATTATCGAGAAAAAATTCCCCTTCGGTTAAGCATATATGAAAATATATTAATTCTGAGGTAGAGCGAATTAGATATTAAAGGACATTGTAGCTCGATATATGTATATGAATCACGGAAATGTGATATGACTTATATATATATATATATATATTATATATATATATATATAATATATATATATATATATATAACTGAATTTGTCAATTATAATTTACAGTAATATCAGCGTGGTGTGCATCTAAGCTTGTACGTGCGTACACTAAACACATGCAACTGATGTGTGCAGCTGCGCACATACGTGTCTAGTAAACAAATATATAAATACGCATAACAAATACATTGACATCTAGTCATACGTAAACACAAAAAAAAAATAGAAAAAAAATAAGACTAACGTCCTCGATCACAAATCAAACAAGCTGGAAGCCTTTAGATGAAGCTTCGAAAAATGAGTCTTTGTAATGAGAGACTTCTTTATGAGCTTCGCCTCTCTGTAATCAAACGGCTTTTGAGAGGTGCTTCTCCCCCCCCCCCCCCCCCACCCCCCCCCCCCCAACCCCCAACCCCCCCTAACCCCCCCTCCCCCGCCGCGTCGCCAGTGCCAAAATCAAAACAGTTTTGGTTGTGAAAACAAGTCATCTTTATATCAATCGCGCATAACTGGGCCTTTGACGTAAACAGAGAGAGAGAGAGAGAGAGAGATGGTGAAAAATATACATTTCAATAGGTCCTAATTTTTAAATGATTATTTGGCAACTCGTTAGTGAATTCGATATCAAATGATATTTGTTGCTTAATATTTGTGAATGTATATACATATGCATACATATGTGTATAAATATGCAATTATATTTGTATATATACATGTATACATACATACACACACACACACACACACACACGCACATATATATATATATATATATATATATATATATATATATATATATATATATATATTTATTATTTATTTATTTTTTTCTTTTCACGACCTCTTTCCTATAATCAAGTATCTATATCTCTTTTACTTTCTCCTTTCCCCCCCTTTCTCTCCTACCTTCCCACCCACCCATCACCACGCCCCACCCACGGAGGTAAAAAAAAAAAAAAAACAAAAAAAAAAAAAAAAAAACTGCCTTTCCTCGGAAGGGGGTCGAAAAATCCCCCCCCCCTCCCCCCCAGAAAAAAACGACCACAGCCTTTTGTCGCCAGTGACCCCTCTTCTAATATTCCTTTTTGTGATTTTCGGCTGGAGCCGTGTGTGGGCGTGCGGAAACATCCGGAAGGGGCGCGAAATGTCCAGAAAGAGAGAGAGAGAGAGAGAGAGAGAGAGAGAGAGAGAGAGAGAGAGAGAGAATGTCACTCCTCTTTGATAATTAACCTCCACTTCTATCGGTTCCCCGACGCAGAAAGCATCGCTGACTGATCGCTCAAACGATTAGCTAGATCCGCTTTCGAGAGAACCTTTCGCACTTTAAACCCCCTTCCCTTCCTACCTGCCCTCCCCATCCCATTCCTACCTTCAACCCCTACCCACAACTCCCCGAACAGACAAACGAGGGTCGTCAAAGCGATCTGGAAGCATGGAGGTAGGAGGGGGGTGTGGCGATAAATACGGCACTTGATGCTTTGGAAAGCACATCACCGTATTTGCGCATTCAACCGTCTATTGACGTAATACGGTTCCCTAACCGTTCCGCTGGCGTCAATGAAGGCAGGCGGTTAAAGGCTGCTGCTATTATTATCACTATCATCATCATTATCATCGGCGTCGATTCGTCCCTGTATCAACTAGGCCAAAGACATTAGAGGATTCGAGACTTTTTTTGGTTAAGAACGTTCTGCGATTACAAATTATTTTTAGAAGATCAAAAAAACGATACGTTTCTCCGAAAAAATGGAAAGTTCTTCGAGAAGTTATCCAAATCCAGGAAGTTTTGCCTCCTGACACTTCAGAAATTTGTAAAAATCAGTGGATGGAAATCTATCCAAATTAAAAACGCCCTCCCCTGCTATTGTTCGATGATCTGTGTATTTGATTTTTCCTAGTATTATATAACCATTACTACTCTACTACATTCTATATTACCAGTTACATGTACTTTACTGAACCAATTTCCATACGGAGTGTACTTCATTGCTTATGATTATCACATTTCTAACAGTGGCTTTCAATTGGGTACGAGTTTAAAACCTGCATTGCCGAGTGGGGTTTTACTTCCTACAGTTTTCCTCGAGTTGTACACTGTAGGCTTTACTAAAAATTTTTACTTTTTACTTTTTAATCGTACCTCTTCATCCATTATGACTTAGCTGTTCAACTTCTTCAACATCGTCTGGTCCAATATCCACCTCCTCTTGCAAGACCAGGTCCCTATGAATTGAACATAGAATTTAGACCAAAGGCCAAACACTGGGACCTATGAGGCCATTCAGCGCTGAAACGGAAATTGACAGTAAAAGGAGGTTTGAAAGGTGTAACAGAAGGAAAACGTCGCAGTTGCACTATGAATCAATTGTTAGGAGAGGCTGGGAAGTCAGATGGGTGAAAGAGAATATGAGAGAAGGTACAGTAAAAGGAACGGAAGGGGCTGCAGCCAAGAACCTTTAAGTAATGCCTGCAGTGCACCGCATGAGGTGCACTGACGGCACTACCCAAGAGACCATGAGACGTATCACTGTTGTACAGTAAGTTCCAAAACTGAAGCAACAAATTTCAGAGAATTTCGTTCGAAATTCACTAACTGGCAACTACAACTCGTAGCTGAAAAATATTTTTTTTTTCTACAGTGAAAGCTCTATCAAGCAAAATAAAGCTAACATATGATGCACAAATATCAAATCTATGATATTTATAACAATCATAAGAAAAAATTTGGGTAATAGTAATTATTTTAAAGTATAGCAATTACTTCAAACTATTGAAACGAAACAATTTGAAATTCTCGTTCAACACAGGATTACCAACATTACCAATGTATATTTCGAGCAATGTGGAAACAAATATTTAATATTATAGTGTATTATCAATTATTTTAGCGAAGATGCATAAAACCATGCAAGTATCAATAGAATGTGAAGGGAAAATCTCCGCGACATTAAACATAATCAACCATGAATGCACCTAGATTCAATGGAGAAGTTGGGGGTGGTTGGTAGTTCTGATTCTAGCTTCTAGGACCGAGCATAAAACACCATCTTCGAGAAAGGCTCTAACCTCTGCTGCTACCTTCAGGTGACTAGGCCTAGTTCCGGGCATTGCAAGGCTTACAATGCAAAGATAGAACCTTCAGGACCGACACCAGGACCTGTCCTTGCACCTGGGAAACAGACTCGCTATATATGAAAAATAAGAAAGTCGGTCGCAAGCAACCAGAACACCCGTAAAATCACCATCTGGTGAAGTAGGGAGAAGACAGACCCCCAAACACCCCTTCCCCCTCTACCTCTACATCTTCCTCTACCTCTACCCACAATACTAACTCCACCTTTTTCACTTCAACCTATTACCTCAAATCTTCGAATCATCCCAACCCTGAAATTTAAGACTGAATTTGCGTAAGTGGGCGTATCATAAGGGAGTGATATCACCCAAATTCATATTTCCACTGACAACCAGTAATCAGTTCGATCCAGTCAAGTATCATTGCATAACAGAAATTTATGAGTTTTTTGGGGATATATATATATATATATATATTATATATATATATATATGTATATATATATATATATATATATATATATATATATATATATATATAAAGAAGCACCCGAGCATGACCAATAGGCCTAGTGGCTTGATTCTTAAAACAGACCTCTGGTTATTCCTGATAGATAAAAACTTCCTGAGAGAGCGAGAGAGAGAGAGAGAAGAGAGAGAGATGAGAGAGAGAGAGAGAGCATAACAGGGGATACTCGAATTAAAATAATGCTCGCCAAGCATATTCACACTCCGGATCGTATGGACAAGAGTAGTCTCACTTATGCACTGGCAAAAAAAAAAAAAAAAAAAAAAAGTGGAAACCTACGAAATACTTGTTTGGTGCGACCCTGAACGCAATTCCGCATGCAAAAATTTGCACAATCGAGAAATTCCATGAAATTATTACCTAACAAGCTGGAAAATAAATTTCCTTGATTCTTGAAATAGGCCTAACCATGTAAACAGCGCTAAACGCGCACATACTTGGATTTTCGTTTTTTTTTTTTTACTCCAACTTGTCTATTTATATTTCATTTAATCAGATGCTAAACTTCTCTGTGCTTTATCAAAAGAAATCATAATAACTTTCGATATAACGCTATAAAAGTAGAAAGTTAATTTATAACTATTAGGCCAATGCTTATGCACTCGGTTCCTGCTGCCGCTCTATGATTAACACTTCATATCACACTTTGGAAGCTGCAGATGTTTCTTTGGGGAAATTCTTTTTTTTTTTATTATTAATAAACAATTACTGAACTAACATTGATCATTCACTGGGGAAATACTTCCTGCGCTTATACAGTTAATCACTGATACGTTTGATCAGATAAATAGGATGAGAATAATTGGAATAAAATAATACTAACTGGCAACCCCATGAGTTTCTACAGAAGTACGATCAATTCTGAGATTTGTCGCTTCACTTCTGGAACTTACTGTACACAATGACATTTTGAGACGCCTCACAAACACACACCGCGACCACTCAGATGTTCATAGAAAACCACCTTGACAATTTAAAAATCATTATAAGGCGAACAATGTCCAGTCTGGTAACCCGAGTGAAATGTCATCTGCAGATTCTCTCATTATTATTATATTTATTGCTGATATTTTACTTTTTCATTATTATTGTCAATACTATCAAGTTAAAGTTTGTTAACATTCAATTTTCGTATTTATAAAGCCCTCTGGACCTGACTACTATAACCACCTAAGGTCTCTAGTTGAAATTTAAGTTATATAATCTGTGCACTAACTGTTATAACTCTCAATGCATTTTTTTTCTACCAAATATTATTACTGTTATTACCAGTATTATGATTACTATCTTTTATGCTACCTCAGCGGTTTTGTGGATAAGTACCGATCATTCATTTTTGCCTCATGTTATCTCATGTATCTAGATTGTGTAAGTTACTGTTTGTATTTTGTATATTCCATGTATATGGCCCTGAGCTGAAATAAAGGATATTATTATTATTATTATTATTATTATTATTATTATTATTATTATTACCCCCCCGTACGAGGACCAGGTCCCTACGGTGAACCCTGCTGGGTCTAAAAACGTGACTCCCTGGTCACGCGAAACTGCCCAGTGAAAGTAACTAAAATTATACGTATCCGTACTTCATAAGGACCCCTGAGAGGGACGTCCTCTTTAGCTTGACATAATGAATCCTTAAGTCAGTAAATAAAACGATCTCAAGTTATCTACTAGTTCTTATATAATAAAACACTAAAAGCCTCCGAGGCTCCAAGTAGCTGGAGATTCACACAGGGCACCTCATCTCCCTTGTCTTTCCTCTCAGGGACGTGAAGTGACTTTTCTTTTCATCTCAGGGACGTGAAGCGACTTTTCTTTCATCTCAGGGACGCAAGTGACTTTTCTTTCAATCTCAAGACGTGAACTTGACTTGTTTTCTTTCATCTCAGGACAGTGAAGTGACTTGTCTTTCATACTTAGGGACGATGAAGTGATTGTCTTTCACTTCAGGGACGTGAAGTGAACTGTTTTCTTCCATCTAGGGACGTGAAGTGACTTTTCTTTTCCTCTTCAGGGGACGTGAAGTGACTTTTTCTTTTCATCCTCAGGGACGTGAAGTGAACTTTTTCTTTCATCTGGGACGGTGAAGTTGACTTGTCTTTCATCTTAGGGCCGGAGTGAAGTGACTTTGTCTTTTCATACTCAGGGACGTGAAGTAGGGTTTTCTTTCATCTCAGGGACGTTGAAGTGATTTTCTTTCATCTTCATGGGACGTGAAGTGACTTGTCTTTCCATCTCAGGGACGGGTAAGTGAACTGTCTTTCCTCTCGGTACGTGAGTTGACCTTTCTTTCCCTATCTGGGACGTGAAGTGGGGACTTTGTCTTTCAATCTCTGGGAAACGTGAAGTGGCTTTGTCCTTTCATCTCAGGGACGTGAAGGTGAATTTGTCTTGTCATCTCAGGGACGTGAGTGATTTGTCCTTTCATCTCAGGACGTGAAGTGACTTGTCTTTCGTCCTAGGGTACGTTAAGTGACTTGTCCTTCCATCTCAGTACAAAATGGGACTGTCTTTCATCTCAGGAACGTGAAGGGACTTGTCTTCCCATCTCAGGACGTAAAGTGACTGTTGTCCTTTCATCTCAGGGACGTGGAAGTGACTGTCTTCCATCTAAACACATGGGACGTTAAAGTGACTTGTCCCCTTCATTCCTTCCCCCAAGGGCGTGAAGTGACTTGTCTTCCCTCCTCAGGGACGGTAAGTGACTGTGGTCTTTCATCTCAGGACTGGGAAGTGACTTGTCTTTCATCTCAGGGACGTTGAAAGTGACTTGTCTTTCATCTCTGGGGACGTGAAAGTTGATTTGTCCTTTTCATCTGAGAGACGTGAAGTGACTTGTCTTTCATCTCAGGGACGTGAAGTGACTGTCCTTAATTCGGCCTTTCTTGATAAAGAAGGGCGCAAGATTCCATCCTTGAAGTACGCTCCACTCTTTCCACTCAGAGTTGGATTTTCCTTCTTACACCTTTCTTTCTTCCATGCTCAGTAACCTCACAGATAATCGGTATCATCACCAAAGTTGTGAACGAGAAGAATACACAGTTTTCAAATGGCTGCTGCAAAACGTTTCACCTGCAGACGAAATCATCACCATTAACGGGCCTGTCATATTCCTTTTTATCTGAAGATAGTTTCTGAAATAAAGTTAAAAATATTACCGACGAAAAAAACCTATACTTATTTCTACATCGAAAACGAATAAAGCCTGCATATACACTATACATACATACAAGTTCACGCTGATTTTTGTAGGTATTTCTAAAAAAATGAAAATGTATAATCACGGAAACATCAATTAGGTTCATTTTTGTGCAAGCTCTTAGCTAAAAACCACCACACAAAAGTCGCGCTAACGTCGGTAAATAAAACAGCAGTAACACGGATATTTAGATCTCTCACACTTGAGAGGCGGAGACTCACAAATCACGCGGCGAGATGAAGTAAAAGAAGGTAAAAGGGGGCTGGTTAAGACGCATCTTGGTTGCTCATTGTTTTTCAAGAGTGTTTACAAAAAGTTTTGGTCTCTCTATCCCCCTTACTGGGTTTCGTGTACTTAGTTGCTAACGCCTCTCCCTCTCCCTCTATCTCTCTCTCTCTCTGTTTCTCAGTCAGAATACCTCTGTTTTGTTTGTTTGTCTGTTTGTATGGCGTTTTTACGCTGCATGGAACCAGTGGTTATTCAGCAACGGGACCAACGGCTTTACATGACTTCCGAACCACGTCGAGAGTGAACTTCTATCACCAGAAATACACATCTCTCGCTCCTCAATGGAATATCCGAGAATACCTATGGTGGCCTAAACAGAGGTCAGGGCTCTTAGGCTAATTCCTTATCATAGCATTTATGGGGGTTCCTTCCAATTGTAGGTAGGACCTGACAAGATGCCTAAAAGTAATAGAGGATTTGTGGAAGCTCAGTCAGAGCTAATTATCATTTCAATGCCTTCATTTAACTAGTGGGTTAGTGATCTCTTTCTTGCAGTTGTCTATACTCTCTGTCAAGCAGAACCTGGTGATCTCTTACGAGCAAAAAACAATGACTCCCATTCAGGCAGACGACAATAATCTCTTAAATACAGTTCGATTGTATCTTGCAAGCAGACGTTAATCATCAGTTTATCTCCTGAAAGCAGATGTCGAATATCTCTTTCAACTAGGGACTGATTCCCTCTCGCATGCAGAGGTCAATTATCTCTTCAAAGCAGAAGTCGATTACCTCTTTCAAATAGGGACTGATTACTTCTTCTTGCAAGCAGAGGTCAATTGTCTCGAATATCTCTTTCAAATAAGGACTGATTCCCTCTTGCAAGCAGATGCCAAATATCTCTTCAAAGCAGAAGTCGATTACTTTTTTTAAAATAGGGACTGATTACTTCTTGCAAGCAGAGGTCGATCATCTCTGATAAGCAAAGGTCGATGATGTATTTCAAGCAGATGTCGATGCTCCCTCAAGCAGGGAAGATAATAATCTCTATAAAGCCGAGGATGATGATTTGTGAAAGCAGAGATGAGTAGGATCTGTCTACCTATCGAATAAGCGCGCGCGTGCACACATATATTTGTGTGTGTGTGTGTGTTTAAAGGTACAAGACACTTAAAAGCACTCCTTATTCTGGACGGAACTGAGAGAGAGAGAGAGAGAGAGAGAGAGAGAGAGAGAGAGAGAGAGAGAATTGATGATACAAGGAAATGACTCATACCATTAAAATTTCCTGAGCATAAAAAGCTGACTTAGATGATCTCAAGTATATGATACATCGTAAGGCGTCACCCAAATCACGCCCATATTTGATGGGCCATTTCCATAATTTTTTCCTTCTGAGGAAGAGGTCACTCGAAAGCGAGGAACACTCAGTTCATCGGTCTTATTTGTAACCTTTATTGTTTTATCTTTTCTTTTAGGAGCTTGGTTCTTTGTTGGTGAGAGTTTTTGTAATTTATTTCAAAATAATCTTACCGTCTCATTTTATCTGTTCTTTTAGGAACTTGGTTCTTTGATGGTGAATTGTTTTTTGTAATTTATTTCATCATCTTATCATTAAGTCTCCCAGAAAGATGAAATTATGAGGGATAGAGGGATAGGCATTTTTTTAAATATTTACTTTTCTTTGAGCAGGAGCTAGTACACCGGGCTTACAACATACACTGGGATTTCCAGAAACCAATAAATTTCTTTACAAGCATAATACTTGATACTTTATAGTCATCTTTCACATAATCTGTAGACGGTAACTTCAAGAAATTTAGAATTTGAGTCCTTCATACTTCATATAATCATCTAATGATAAAGTGTGATAACTCGTTCACAATTACTTAACTCACAAATACTTGAAGGCACCACAGGGGGAAATGTTTTGAGGACAGATTGGAAACTCCTTGAATAATTGATTTTATCATCTGGGTAACATTTTTAATGCAAAGACTCTTACATTTTGAATCAATGTATCAAAATCAGAAACTGTGGCAATGTCTCTAATGGAGACTTGCCCTCACATAATGTTCAAACCTGAGTCGTCTCAGGTACTAAAAAGTTATTAAAAATATGTTTTTAAAATTGGTGATTTCTGATCAAGGAGGCAGAAAGTGTTTCTCGTGTATATGACTCATAATAGAATTGACCTACCAGAAATATTCTAGTAAAAGTAGGAAGGCTTGAGCTGAACTGTGCACTACATTATATGACATATTCTACTACAAATGTTAAATAGGTTGATTCGCTGTGCGTCTGAACATTTCCTGCCAACCCTTCGAGATCTAATCAGAGAAAACGACATTCAACCTCACCCATTTAGAACACCATAATTCTGCGTCCATATTTCTCCAAGGATGCGCTGGTGAGATCACCAGCATTAATGTAATAAAAATAAAATTCTCCTTTCTAATTTCTTTAGCATCCTACATACTTCAACCTTATCCTTCCATAGGTGAATGTTTCCCGCAATATTCCTGGTGCTGTTTCTGTTGCGTGTGGGAACGCATCAAATAATCTTAACGGAATTCTGACTATTTATAATCCCCACCCTCAGTTCTATTTTCAGACGCTTTACCTTTCTGACTGCAAGGTGGGTGCAGTATACCTCCTTTCTACAGGAAATATTGCAGCAGTGATTCCTCCTCATTCAGAGACATTTTCTCCTACACCCTTCAGATACGAGATAGGAAATCCAAAGGCTTGGCAGTATCTGGAAATTTTCACTGAACCGTCTAATCTTAAGAGGATTCTCTCTTGTATGCTCAGTTCGTTCGTCTTCAGCTTCTTTCGTGATGATGACCCAGGTGCTGAAAGGGTTTATGAGGCCTGATTATATACCTTTAGATTCTATCCAACTAACAAAGACGATGCCAAAGGGTACAAGCGATCAAAGTCCCATCCCGTAAAGAATTCATAACATCGCCGACAGATATCTCTGATCCCTTTTCCCTGATCAATAATCAAGAGTTGGATATTAAGCTGATCGCAAACAAGTGATGAAGTAAGTATTCTTGAAAGTATATCCAAAATACCTACAAGGTATGTAGAGTAGTTAGACATGGATATTCAGTGTTGCTTGGGGGGTCTAGGGGGTGGTGGGAGGAGGCCACCGGCAATGTCAGGGCATGGCGCCTTAAGTTAGGTTAGCAAGGTAAGGTCTGGTTAGGTTAGGACCTGTCTCCCTAATCTGCATCAGTTACCAAGGGTTTTTGAATTATGTTCTGGAGATATTTCTAAATCTAAGAATACATGGAAAATACTAAATGGACATAAAGAGTTAAGATCAACCTAGATTTTGGAGGCAACGTATATGACGTACATGGTTTAACTGTATCAGCTTCATTCCCCTCAAGAGTATTGTGGATGTAGTGCAACATTTTTCCATGATATTTTTTGAGCAACTGGATTGTCAAGAACACCTGACAAAATTATATGTTTTTCAAGAGTTTCTGTACTAAGAAGGTATTTTTTCAAAGAGCTTTTTTGGCGTAACTGACCCCTGTTTTCAGGAGGCTTTTGTTAGAACTGAATCTTTTTTTTTTTTTTTTTTTTTAGAGCTTTCGGCATAGGGCGAGCTTTTTCCAAGAGCTTTTAGGCGTATTTTTTTCTAGAGACCTTGGTAGAGGCAAATGTTTTTCCAAGAGCTTTTGGCAAAAGATACTATTTTCTGAGAGCTCTTTAGCTTTGCATACGCAGCCACTTCCAGGAGCTCTTGAACTTGGCAAAATATGCTACTTTCCAATGGCTCTTTAGCTTCACTGAGTCTTTGAAAATACTTCCGGCAGAGTCTATTTCCCGCCCCTAAGAGCTCTTAGGCACAAACCAAAGGCTTCCACTAAAGGACCAAGAACCCAACCCTTATTCCTTCCATTTTCCCCCCATCATTCTTGACGTATCATCAGGCCCTTGACCCCATGCCATGTACCCGCATCAGTGTCTATTGGTACTCCGCAGGGGGACCATCGGTTTGGGTAGATTTGGACTAATTGCTACACCTGCATGGCCCAGCAGGTGCAACCGACACCCCACGCGGCTCCAGAGCCGCCATGTCTGCCACCTAATGCCTCTTGTCACGCAGTTGTCTGGCGTCGCATCGGATGCGCTTTTGCAAACCTTGCGAAATGGAGAGAGATCGTTGGAGGTAACGTTTTCTAGTCCCATCTCTCTCTCTCTCTCTCTCTCAGGTCTTCTGATCACCGCAATTAAGCAACTTCGGGTCTGTTCATCACTTGGGTGGATCACCACTTTATAATGCAGGCCACCATTGCATCCTGTAACTTTTAATAATAAAAGGAAAAGTGGTGCCTACTAAATTCTTTTTATTTATCTTTTTTACCTTTTGTTTTACGTTGCATCATTTTGGCACTAGAGGTGCGAAAATGTTAGGATATATCTTCATGTCACATTATTACTTGAAATGATTTCTCTTCTCAGAAGATTTGTTCGGACTTGAACGATAAACCCTTTTATTAAACAAGTTCCAGAGCTTTTAAATTGAGATTTTATTCTAGGAGTGGCCTTAATGCGGCCTTTGAGAGATTTTTTTTTAACTTTTATTAGAAAAATATTACAATGTTTTCAGTTACATAAGTAAGGTATTACAAAATATTACAAAATGTACACCTACAATATTGTTGCAAAAATTAACTGGATTAGATTTTTTATTTTTTTTATTAACTAGACTTTGAAAACTTTTTTTTTTAACACTAGATATTAATTGTGATATTACTTACCAAAATTAATACTGGCTATTTAAAAACAGTAATTAATGTACTCTATTGTGAAAATATTTTTTATTCTTTGAAAGAATCAGAAACACGCAGGGCGAGCTTTTCTTCAGCAGATCGGTGAATACACTTCAAATTTTAGGTGTGTTGAATTGAATTGAATATGGAATTTAGGCCAAGGGCCAAGCGCTGGGACCTATGAGGGCATTCAGCGCTGAAATGGAAACTGACAGTTACACTATGAAGCAACTGTTAGGAGAGGGTAGAAAGTAAGATGGAAGAAAGAGAATATGAAAGGAGATACAGTAAAGGGAACGAAAAGGGTTGCAGCTTGGGGCCGAAGGCACGCTGCAAAGAACCTTAAGTAATGCCTACTGGGCACTGCATGAGGTGCACTGACGGCACTACCCCCCCTACACACCTGCGTTATTGAAGGTGTGCGTTGAAACCATCAATAGCACATATGTTTTTAGTCAGTTTTGTAAGAGTTAAACTGTGACTGAATCAGTTTGAAGTTCCCTATTTGGATGCTGCAAAGTGAATACTTGAAAAGTGCCGCCCCACAGAATAGAATGGAAATGTTCTAAAGTGTAAGAGAACTTTCAGAAGATGCTCAAAGCCAATCCTATATTATATATATATATATATATATATATATATATATATATATATATATCTATATCTATATATATAATTATAATATATTATATATTAAGATAATAGATATAAGATCATATATACATATATATATATTTCGACAGAAATGAGCAGCAAACACTGTTTGTTGGGATAATATGAAACAATTTAAACAATTTAGTCTAGCTGCTATCGTGAGATAATGTGAAGTTGCTATACATTTACCCATTTTATAAATTTTTTTTTCTTTAATTTCTTTGCCATATATCTCATAAAAGTAGGAGTGTTTCTGGTCTGGGGTGATAGTAATAAAGTGATAGTAATAAAGTCTAAGACCTTACAGTTATAGCTTCAACTCTTACTTTGAAGTTGTATGTAATATTTTCAGACAATAATGTTCTTTCTAATACAAGTCTTATGGCCTGTATGAGATAAACACAAGATTGTTTTTTTATATATAGTATAGTATAGTATAGTATAGTATAGTATAGTATAGTATAGTATAGTATAGTATAGTATAGTATCCTCCCCATAGTGTTCCCCTACATCAGATTTTGGATAATTGGCTTATTGATCACCACCATATCCCTGAAATATTTCACTGAATATCGTATAAGATACCATACTGCTCCCAAATTAAAGGCTTTACATGAAGTTTACTCGATGCTACTTTGGTTGCTATCTACGTGTCTCCTACTCCGAGGTGCTAGTACTAACATGGAGGAAGTTACTCTTCAATTGATCTGTTGTATCTTCTCTACTAAAGGTTTTCCAGCGGAATTTCTGCAAGTTTTCGTTTGTATACACAAAGGAAAACTTTCTCTGATCTCTGTCTAGCTTTCTCCCCCTCTCTACCTCGTACTTTCTCTTATTTAAGCTTACCTTTCTGTCCTGCCAGTCCCTACTTCCACTGTATTTTTTCTGTTTTAAAATACTTCTTTTCATCTTTACATATCTTTTTCTCGAACTGTACTTTCCCTCTCAGATAATCTCTCTCTCTCTCTCTCTCTAATAGAAGCAAAACGATATTCTCAAATGAATAGCTTAAATGTTAATGTGAAAAAAACCCAGTGTATATTTATAGGATCACGCCAGTTAATATCTAGATTACCTTCAAACGTAACCATACTTTTTGATGAGATACCTATCAAGCCATCTCATACGGTAAAGAACCTAGACGACCTTATGGACCAATATATGTTATTTGATCACCACATCAGTCACATAATAAAAAAAGTAATTGGTGTCTTATTCTTTCTGAACCGAGAAAAAGATAGGTTAGATAATACATCTCGCCTAACAATTATAGAGTCGTTGGCCTTAAGTGTAATCAACTAACTACTGCAGCAAATCTGGGGAATGACAATAAAGAGCAAATAGACCGGGTTCAGAAAGCTCAGAATTTCCCAGCTAAAATAGCTCATGGCGGGGCTAGAAAATATGATCATGTGACACCAATTTTTAAAGAGTTAGAGTGGATGGATATTGAAACTAAAATAACCTTTGACCTCTGCTTGTATACTTATAAAATTTGCAATCGTTTAATTACTGACTGGCTTTTTGAATTGCCCACTGTGGGCGATATACAGTGGGGCTCAAATCTCATGCAAGCACCTCAGCGGCGTGGTTGGTATGGTATTAGCGTCCCACCTCGGTGGTCGCGGGTTCGATTCTTGGCCATTCCATTGAGGAGTGAGAGATGTGTATTTCTGGTGATAGAAGTTCACTCTCGACGTGGTTCGGAAGTCACGTAAAGCCGTTGGTCCTGTTGCTGAATAATCACTGGTTCCATGCAACGTAAAAGCACCATGCTAACAAACAATCAAATCTTATACGACATGATTCTTTTTGTATCGTCCATATTCTCAGACTCAACGTGACGTTGGCAAGTAGTGCTATATTTTTTTTTTTATATTTGTAATGTCATTCATGTCGAAAAGTTTGCGAATTCACAGCTAGCCTTATTTTCCTTATGGTTAAATAGATATGATCCCTTTTATGCATCGATATAATTCTTAATTTGTGTGATTTGAATCGATTTTCTTTAATTTTTATTTTTTATTTTACGTTGCTTAGTTCAAAGTGCGGTGTGATAAGGTTAGCGTGCCAGCAATTAAAGCCACACCTACCATGCTCCTCGGACTGGTCAACATAACCACGTCTGCAGCATTATGACAGTGGACCTAATAACAACAATTTCAAAGTAGGAATCTGAATTAAAATAAGTTTAAGTTTAATGCTGAAGTTTTCGGCTGCGTTTAAGCTGCCTGTATGTTGGATTTTTTTTATTGGCCTAAAAAAATAATTCTAAGCCATCTGAGATGTAATTTGTTACTAATTAATTTATTTGTAGAGATTACCTGTTCTTTGAGGAATATCATTACTTCCAGTTTTCTTTGAATGTTGAAGTTTCAGGCTGTGTTTAAGCTGCCTGTATGTTGCAAAATGATTTATAGGCCTAGAAAAATAATCTAAGCTTTCTGAGATGTAATCTTTACTAATGTTTCTATTTGTAGAGATTACCTGTTCTTTGAAGAATAAAAGATGCTAATGATTTTGGTTATATGGTGAAGATGGCTAGTAATCGAAATATCATAAGTATCAATATCAAGGCATAAATAACACTTGTTTTTCAAGTGGTTTACAATATTATTTTGGTGTATAATTTTTGGTGTATAATTTTTTCTTTCATAAGTTAACATGAAGTGCAAGAATGTGTAGATAACCTCATTTGCTTTCTGGCCAGAAATTGTTAATATAGAGATGTGAGTGTTAAGTGTAAAGTAAAGAAATCTAACACCTAGGCCTAGGAATAGTATCTTGGCTTTAACAAATAGACGAATATTTGCTAGTATGCTATCATTTTTTGAAAATATTTTAAGAAGATAGCGAATAATTATGTATGAAAATCCAAAATATTCCTTTAAACACCTATAAAGTAAATGTTTCAAGATAATTGATGGTTCGCTACTCCATTGTAGACCTACTTATATACCAGCTGGCTGATTTTGCACCGACACTAATGATACGTCAAACATGCTCCCTCACACGTTGGTGTTGGTGGGCGCATTATACTTTTGTATATACATATTTACATTTTTTCAACGTTGAGGGTAAAAGCAATCAAATAGAACTATTTCAAATTTTATGTTTGCTTTGGAGCATTATTAATGTTACGTTAAAAATTTTTTTAATTTTATTTTATTTAACATTTGAACGAGGTTTGAGTGGCGACTTCGTTTTGGTCAAATGCTTTCAGCAATGTGTGAACGAAAGTTTTGAAACTGTTTCGTAAGAGTTTTTCTGAAATTTGGCTACACGTGACATTTTCTTACAATTTTTAAATATATGACAGATTTCACTCTTATGAAACATATCATGGCCCTATTGTACGCGGAAATCGCGTTTTCGCATTGAAATAGTAGATAAATATGGAGCATGCTAGTTGCCAGTTAGTGAATTTCGAACGAAATCCTATGGAGTCATATCGCATGAGATTTGAGCATCACTGTATAAGTAAGACCTACTCGTCAATCGAAAGATCTCTCTATAAGACGAACAGCTACTGACATGGGAGCTAAATCAATATTGATTATGGGGCCAAGGGTTTGGAACAACATTCCAACTAATGTAAAGATTGTACCTTCAATCAAGCTATTCAAAAAGAAATTGAAATCATATTTCCTTGAAAATAAATCATAGTGAGGGCAATCTGATAATAAGTGGTTTGCCTTTCTCCTGAGTCTTGGTCGTTGGTTTTTGTTGACAGTTTTATTGTGTTGTACTTTTGTTGAGTGGGTGATTTTGTTCAAAAAGCGTGTTTGTATTTTGGTTCGGTCTTAATTTATGATCTTAGTTATATAATGAAGATAAAGTTAGTTTGGTGTCATGTCGCAATAATAAGTTGTAATGCCCTTTAAGCTTTCACATCATTTTTGCTTTTAACAGTCATATCATACTTGGTTTTGTTTTCATACTTAGATCATCCATTGTTGTGGATGTGTGTTTACCCAGATATGGGTATCATTGATATATCACATTGTAACGGCAATACCTATGTATTCAGATTTTTTAGGTTTTAGGTTCTGAAGATCTTAAGTTCTGAAGTTTTTAAGATTTTAAGTTCTAAGAAGTCTTGTCAGACATTGAACCATTTTGTATTTCACATTTATTTAATTTATTGTATATATTTTAAACTCATCATGTATACATTTTTAACAATGACATGTGGAAAAACCATTGTAAAATGGAAATAAAGTTTTGACTCTCGCTCTCTCTCTCTCTAAAATTCTGCTGTGAAGGCACTATGGGTGGCACTCCCTTGGGTCGTGCCATTACTACTGCTACTAGTACTACTACTATACTCTTCTACCACCATGGTCATTAATAATCCACATACACTTGTCACCCACTACCTTCCTCCCATTCCACACGCACCTAGCATGATTTGCCTCTATATTCATATTTCATCATGACAGTTCACAAAAGAAGTGGGGCATCTCATTGTGGGACGCTGAGCCGGATCTCTGTCTCTGTCTGTCTGTCTGTCTGCATCTCTCTCTCTCTCTCTCTCTCTCTCAATATAAATTTAGCTCATATATACTACCCATCTATATTTAGATGGATCTCGAAATTATCTAGTTTTGTATCAAGCCTGGTTTTCCCAAGCATTGCGTCAACTACTACTGCTATTGTGTGTGTGTTCAGCGTCAGTAAATTGTGATATCGTAAAAAAAATATATAATTGCCTTAATATGATAGAATGTGGAAACTTATGCAAGTCATGTCTATAAGATAGATATTGTCCTTTATCCTATTCAATTGTCTAAAATTTCTTTGACGATGAGGGCAATCCAGGCGATTCTGATTATCATGTCTCAGAATTTCAATTAAACAATCCTATCTTTCATTCACTCTCTTTGTACACTATATCAACACCCTACTAAATCACAATGTGTTAAAGTTTAAAAGGAAGCAAAGGCAAAATCATTAGGACACTGTGAATGAACATTAAAATCTGATTCTAGAGATAAGTGAGCACACGAATATCTCCTCGGATGGACTAAATAGTCTTTGAGGCATACTAATCCTTGTAACTCCCTGTAACTAGCTCCTTGTAACTCTCACTCTCTCGTTATTTTTATCTTCAACGACCACTCATTCTTTTATCATAGTTACGGCTATTATTTTTCAATAGAAAACAAAAATTTCTTTTTAACAGAAAACGTATATTTATGGCTAGCTATAATAAAGAACCCCTCGTGCTTTGGTTTTCGAAAGAACATTTACACTAACAGAAGTGTTAAGCTTCAGATGTTTATACTTCGTATGGTGAAATATAGGATTAATAATGCTACAGAAGGAGGAATTTAAATACTAAAACATTTAATTAATGGCATGCCACACTACTGTTGTATCAGAAAAGTCAGAGGGAAATGTCTTTACGATTTTAGCACTTTTTACACTATTCCCACTTCACTTGCTACCAGTCATTTCAAAACTAATAAAAATCAAAAGCAGCAGCGAGTTTTCTTTCAAAGGAATGACACCCCTCTACAAAGCTACCAAATATTTGTCAGCTCAAAGTAAAAAAGAATATTTGGCCAACTGCTATTAGAACAAGTCTTTGAAGCTATCTGGTCGGTAATTGACGTAGAAAATTAATAAGGTGAATCTACTTACGTGTAATTTGTAAACAAAAAAATTCAATAATATTTACAAACTCCGGTGCCTTATCCTTTTCTCCTTTACCTTCGAATCCGTATCTGCTTTACGGTCATTTCGCCCACATAGAAGAATCAATTGGCTCACATATCAATTCGCCCATATATAAGAATCAGTTAAACCACTCAATTCGCCCACATAGAAGATTCAGTTCGTCCAAATAGAAGAATCAATTCGCCCACATGAAAGTTACTTCTCCACACATTCAATGTCATTTCCATCGACCATTATGTAATGTAGGTAATCACTCCAATAGAAATTGGTGTACTGGAAACCGAATTGGTTTCCATTATGTCAAGCTAGCCAATCGAAGTTGAGACTGTATGATCGAGTGTACGCACGAAGTACGTAACCAACCAAGTGCACAGTTGCATACACTCAAATTGCTCTGTTCGAGACTAGTACGGCAACGCCAGTGGGGAAACTAGTAGATCTTCTTAAATTTCACTTGAAATGACATTTCTCCAATTATTTCTCCCTTGGAAAAGAGAACCAGTATAGGGATCCAGTGTAAATGCTTCTATAAAGACCTGTCCACACGCGCGGGCCTGATTGGCGTGTTCCGGGGTTAACGGGCAAACGCTGGCGGCCTTACCAGTGAATGTTGTCCACACGGGTGAGGCAATGGAGGTGCCCGAAGATGACAGTGTTCAGTGGGGTACGATAAACATGGTATCTACCGCAAAGATAGTTGTAGCATAATTGCTGTGTGTGATGAAAAAGAAGAGAATATAGTGCAAAGAATGGTTCCGTAAAAGAAATATGGTTAACGGAAGTCTGCCAGGGTCGAAGATCAAGCTATCGGGCACCATCATGGTGATTTGGCTGCAAGACCCATTGGGCAACTGGACGGTTTGCCCGTTAAGAGGGAAAGTCTGCCGATCAGACCTTTTAGAATCAGTTTTGGTTCTAACTGTTATGGAAGGAATAAAACAAGGAATGGGTTGCTTTTACAATGTACCTCCCTACTATTAGGATGAATTTAAAAAAATTATTTCCATGTATGTTTATTATAAGAATAACGCCCCAGGCCAGTATGATTGTGGTACGAGAACGAACCTGGCGAACAAAGAATTCAAGTAGCAAGTAGTAAAATTCCAAATCAATGGAAATACCGGATTTCACAGTTGTCCAGTATATAATCGGCACGAGATACGCCAGTATTACATTTCCTGTGCTGCTACCTCTCAAGCCTGTCAGGTACAAGACACTGAGTACATTCATCTGGACAGTCTACTATCTTGTCACGAACGTATTAATTCTATGATCATGACAAATTACAAAACATTGGTAAATGAACCACTAACTCAAAACTAAACGGGAGGTAAACCATGAACGAGTGCACACAGTAGGCCATTCAGTCATTGACTGGTAACTGACAAGCTAGTTCCTTTCATAACCAACATAGGAGGAACTAGTTTCAGTTTACTAAAAAACATGGGTGACAGCGATGACAAGCACAATTAGCTACAAGCTAATACCGTTCCATTATTATATTCAAAGAAAACTAAAGTCAAAATGTTAAAGTAGATTCACAATAATGTGATCTTTTTATTCAAAATACAACGCAGAAAGCTTTCGATGACCTGCATGGTCCTCTTTGTCAATCTGACTATAATTACACACAGTGACTATACAAAAACTTTGACTAGTTTACAAATTGGTTGTTTGAAGATGGGTAGTTGGCTCTTCCCGTTATGCCCTCATTCTCCAACGGTAAACCAGCTAATCGACTAAACCTTCGAAGTGGCGGTTCGACTCTTGAATAATTTGGTCTGTTGTCCATAGCAGCTTGGGCGCCTGCACAAGGAGCACTGGATATGTCCCTGTTACCTGAACGAAAGAAGATGAGGCAGCTGCAGTATCAGAGGTGGCTAGATTATTAGTGTAATTATTACGCAAGCTTTCCTTATTATAATCTTATAAAATGACAGCAATTTATTTCATTTAAAATAACCAGTGGACCAATAAAAGTGAAGCTGCATCAAAATATCAAAAGTTACTGTTATAATTTTCAATTTCTATGCTGCATGTACTGGACAGTCACGATTAAGTGGTTGAAGTTCTAATTAAGCAACTAATTAAGCCAAAATTGCACAGCAATCTATGATTAGAACTTAACGGGAGCAACAACCTAAACTACTGCAAAACCACAGCCTCAAGATTTGAAACTTACGAAATCAGATATTTGAAGTTCTGATTATGAACTTAGTGGAAGCAAGCACATTCAACCAGCATGTGTTTCACATCTTCACTGACCATAAATCTCAAACCTGCACACTTTCTTCAGTGAGCATGGGACAATGAATACATTATGGGCAAGAAATTAAACTTTTGAAATCTTTCCTCCATCGATCAAGGTCTGAATATGTGCTACTTTGAAAGTGTGCTGAACAGATTAGTTCAACCTTCATTGCCGAGTACGTCATACAAAACAAGAGCTACAAACCATCCTTGCCAGTTAACTACTGATCATGAGTTCCTTGAATCCGTAACAGATCCATTGCAACTTCCTGACCAAGTACGAAGAAAACTAACGTAGCCTCTAAGGTACTAGCTATGGTGAGCGCCTTCCAACCTACATTCTTATCTGCAATTATTCTTCAATAATTCTTTTATTAGAATACTTAAAACAAACTAAAAATATTCAACGAACCATATCAAAGTAACAATAGTTTACGTTTATGCATAAACGTAGTTTATGCATCAATGTACTCAGTGATGAACTTAATACTGAAACCATTCTACCATAGAAAATTACACAAATGCAGAGCAATTAAGACTAACCCACATCCAGCACAACCCACTATAGAAACCCACACTTATCCCAAAGTCATGCCGGACAAAAACCCACACAGGGTAAAACTGCACAAACCTACAGTGAGGACATCACAAGAAACCCACAGTGAGCTCAGTTCAGCACTGAAAGTAGTACTGAACAAGAAACCTACACAGACGAGAAAAGGCCACACAGAGTGATGCGGGACAAGAAATTCCCACAAAAACCAGAATAGGCCACAATTCTGGATAGGAAGAGACTACTTTACACAATCCAGTATGGAAAACAATCCAGTACAGAAACTCTGAACAATTCATGCTGTACAAGAAACCTACACTAATCCCAATCCAGCACAGAAAGCCCCAACACAAGCCATGTTTAAGTAGAAATGAAACCCTCCGATGGGAACAATCCGCCATAGAAACCCACACCGAGCACAAGGCATGCTAGAAACTTTAAATTCACAAGTAAAGCCGAAAGCAATGTTAAGCACTTATCCAATCATGGCGAACAAAGATAAAGGTAAAACTACCCTTGCATACAAACCAGGAAGTTCACCTCAAAGCCACAACCTCTTGCACGTCTCAAATACAAGACTAGCTTTCTCTCTAAAGACTTCTTATAAATAAAGCAATACCTTTAAGAAAACAAGCGGTTTTTGTACATGGTAGACCACAGTCTACCATGTACTAACCTTGAGCCACCTTTGCCTGAGCAGCACCGCCACCCCGACAAAGGTGGCCCCATTACATTGAGAAACTTAATACTAAAATGGATAAACTTCTAAAACTTCCAGCTATAATATCTTAATGTCTAACCTGCCTTAAATCAGTGCAAGATCTACACCAACTAACATAACTGAATGTTAACTTGACAGTACCAAAACCAGTTTTGCATCTTACCTGGCTTATAACTAAAACCACATGCCCTTAGCATCTAACCTATCTGAAGGGAAAAATGAAGCAAAAATATGTTTACTTATTCCAAATCACCTTAGCACAAGTCAATTGCATTTGCAATCAAAAGCATACCTTAAAAAATTACAAAACGAAAATTACCTAAGCTCAGGACTATAGCATTTGCAAGAAAAATTTAACTAAATTTAAACTACACCTTAGCACAAGTCAGTTTATGAATCTAAACCTTAACGAAAGTAAATAGCATTTGCAAGCAGAATTAACTTAAGCATACTTGAGCATTTAAGAACCTAAAAAAAACTTAGCACAAGTTCAATTGCAGTTGCAAATAAAATTAATCTTCGATAGCAACCAGGAAATATTGGCAAGACAATAAAAGCTCCGGGTAGTTTCCAAACATCTAAGGCTACCCAAAAACATACTCGTACAAAAATAAAAGCCTCCTGTTAGTTAGTAAACTAAAATACCGAGACTCCCAACACAAGGGCCAAATTTTGAATTTCACAATTTACCGCTTAATTGACTTTTCAAAATCACAGCAGAGTTAACACTTCCCTAAACCTATCCTAAACTGGAAAGCATACTTTAAACTCTAGCCTAGCAAATATTGAAAAATATAGCTGTGAAGAACAGAAATACTGTTTTAAGATTAAGAGACCTATAAACAAAATGTTAGGCTACTCGCCCAAAATTGAGAAAACTCCGACGCCATCTAACTTGTGCAAGTTTCGCCCTCTAGGTTAAGTTCACTCGCCTGAAAAAAAAATGTTAGAAACATAGGTGCTTGGTGTTACAGTACAAAAACAAGCCACTGAATATTAAAATACCATAATGCATATATTTAAAAGGTAATGTAGAAGTTTTATAACTTAACAAAAACTTAAAACACATTTCACATGCTATCTTCGTCCCAAAAATACTCCTCGCATGAACATAAAGGAAATTTAAACTAACAGTTTGTTATAAAATGGCTACAGATGTCTCATCTTAAGTCAGTTTTAGTTTTAAAAGTAAGCATACGTTGTATTACAAAAATAAAATTAACAAGTCCTTAGCGTAAACCACTCAAAACTGATATTCCATTAACAATATACATTCAAAAAAACAGCTATTCTGTATTAAAAACCTCCCATTTAAATCTAACCAAAAATTCGTTACGACAAAAACACACTGATGTAAACATCACTCAAGTTTCAAAGTCCTAGTTAACGTTTAGATTATCTCAAACTTTATCAAACAATAGGAAACACGGAAAAGAGACTACACCTAACCTTAAAATACTCCTAGAGTAACTAAATCCGAACGCAGACCTTGAATCTCACCAAAACTTCGGCACTCTTCAAAACAACGAACTAAAATAATTTTACCCACCCTCCTCAACGCCGAACTGAGTTCCTATCCTAGCACCAAATCCATCGGCGCCACGGACTCTGTAGTGAGGTAAACCTCGGTTGAGTTTACGCCAACCCATGGACGCTAGAGGAGAATGAAGATAGAACACAGAGGAGCATCCCATTTACAACAGATGGCGCTATCTCTTTCCAAATGAATTCTCCATCGCCTGGTTCGTCTTCGAAGATAAGTGATAAGGTTCAGAGAATTAATCTGAGCATTGATGGTTATTTTACCGATGTGGATCATCAACCTCAATGAAACAGAATTGGTAGTACAGCGTAGTCAGTTGCTTTTGGCGTAAGTGAATATAAACGGGAAGATTATCCCTTGTTAGCTGAAAAACAGGATGAGAATTCCAAGATGAATAAATATTACGTGTATAAACCTTCATAACATACATTTAAATGCGATACGCGTCTTGTTATTTCCGGTCTGCATATGAGAACTAGGCCTATTCCCTAAGAAATAAGCCTATTTGTCTTTAAGGAAATTAACGTAAATTCAATTGTCTGGTTAAGTGAAGCTTTAGTGATGGGACAAATAATGCATGACCATTGACATTTTTTTGCTCTTATCAGAAACAATTATACGATTTGTAAACTGATGTTATTTCATTATAACAATAACGCAGATTATAGTCTTTCTTTGCTCGCTATCATAACGATATTGATTTGTGTCTATTATCTGACTTAGTTTTTATGTTGACTGCACATGCACCAGTGAACCCACCACTTAACTAAGTTTCATTTTTTTAAAAGGTTGGTTTAAACTTTTCCCCTCTCCCTGACGTCGATGACCACAGACGCTGCGACGTCCATTTATGTGTATCAGTCATTCACTGCCCTTTACTGGCAAAGTTGGGAACTTAACCATGCTTCTGTTGTCGCATTATTCTCATAACAAGGGCGTGAGTCTATCTCTTCAGTCAAAATCAAACTCGCTGTTGGTCCTTCATCAGTATAGGCCTAGTCATCCTAGCTTATTTTTGGTGGGGTCTCTCTCCGGTCTGGTTTGGTCTATCTTGCAGGTTTGGGTTACAATAGGCTTAAGGCCGTGCTTCGAATAGGCCTAGGCATAAAATATCCAAATGGTCGTCCTTCAGTTGAAGCTTTAAATTTTCTTCATGTAATGAAAGCAATGATAATGTTAATGGCAGGGATATAATATACTTTAATTCACATCAGACCAAGCAACTAACGATATTGTATGCTTTTCATGCCTTGTGACCGAAGTCTAGCGGAAACAGCTTGAAGTGTTGAGGAAAAAAAGACAGAAAATGCCTAGAGATTGCAATCTCTCATTTCCTGTAGGTTACGTAAAGCTTTTAAACGCTACCTGAGGTTCATGGGTGTAAGGCTACGTTGTTTCTATTTCTTTAAAGTTTTATATTTGATTGGATCGAAAAATTAAAAAAAAAACATATATGTATTTGGAAAGCTGAACGCGCTCTCAGGTTGGAATAAGCGATCTTTGGTGTTTGACCTTACCTACAGTGTCCTTGGTTAAGTATGAGCTGTATCGTTCTTTTACTTAAATCCAAAGTCCTTGATTTCGAAAAGGTCTTCTACCACAACTCCGTTTAGTTTCAGCATTCGTTTCTTTCATTTATTTGGTTTCAGTGATTTAAATATTCGTTAAATGAGTTCAAGTTTTACGGTCGTCGTCGTTAGTGTGTCGTGGTCGTGTTGTTTACCTCAAGATTTTGGTGGAAGGTTGGTAAACAATTTTGTGGTGTGTTATTGTTTTGTGATTGTTAGTTAAAGATCTTTTGTTAACTGCTGTTTAATGTAAAATTTTAAGATCGACCTTCTTTTTTTTGGTTTTTTTTTTATTATATTTTTGCAGTTAAATATTTGAGTGTTGGATCTCTATTTTAATTTTTAGTCATTCTAAGCTTTGAAGATACTGAATTTTTTAAAGTTTAATTCTTTAATAGTTACCGAGATCAAATCTAAGAGTTACTCGAAGATATGAGGCTAGGATCGTAAATTTTGAATTGGGACGATTTCGAAAGCATTTTAATTACTTATTAATAATTTCTGAAATTTTATTCTAGGTAAGTGGAGTTTAATCTTTATAATTTACCCGCCATCATAAGAAAATGTGAAATATCCCGGCTGTAGTACATTTATGAAGATTGGAGATGGTGTGCATGGAACTTCTGTGGAGTATTTGAAACAATGCTTTATATCTGGTTTTAATCGTCAGTATGATTCAACAATGATTTATAGTAAGTTAAATATAGGTAACCTTTGTATTCTATATTTCATTTGCTAAACCTTAAATATAAATAGTAGTTTAAAGATGTTAAGTGTAGGAGGATCGGTATTTAACATTTAACCTAATTTTCGCGGTTTCTAGATTAAAGATTTGTGATTTGGGTATTTCTACAGAAGCAGTCCGCATGGACTGCAAGTTAAGTAACCGCGGATACGACATCCACTAGAGACTGGGGCGTCCAATGTATTTCTCCGTGTTTAGTACTGCCCCTGGGGGTTTAATTACAGTCGTCCGAATAAATATGACTTAAAATTCTTGTTCGCAGGAGGTAAAACGGCATAGAAAAACCGCAACTGCATAGAAAAACCGCAGATAAGTACCCTAGATCTACCGTGATTTGTTTTAATGTTTTGAAATTTTTAACTTTTTAAGAGTAAAGATTAAAAGTTATTTTTCATTACCTTAGGAGTGTAGTGAAGTTTAGTATTTTTATCATTTTTAGCAGTATCTAAAGCTGAAGTCTGAAGGTAAATTACTGAAACTTTTTGAATTTAGGTTAAAAGTCTAGTTAGGCTAACTTGAAATGGGGCCACCTTTGACAGGCTGGCGGTGCTGCACTGACACAGGTGGCCCAAGGTCTGTGTACATGGTATTGTCTAAAATGTACAGAGCCGCAATTAGGTTTGTGTTAATTGTTTTTAACATGTGGAGAAGTGTATCCTTTTAATTTTGTTTTGAAGGTTATTGCTTCTCTTAGAGGTGTACTGCTTCTTACCTCTTTAGAGGCAAACTATTTACTTACCTCACAAGTGGTAAACTGCATCTTGCTTAGCTTGAGGGATTAACTCCTGCCTTACCTCTTTGGGAAGCGACACCTGTTGCTTTTTTAAAGCCTCTTTGGGAAGCGACACCTGTTGCTTTTTTAAAGCCTCTTTGGGAGGCGACACCTGTTGCTTTTTTTAAAAGCCTCTTTGGGAGGCGACACCTTGTTTGCTTTTTTTAAAGCCTCGTTTGGGACGGACACCTGTTGCTTTTTTAAAGCCTCTTTGGGAGGCGACACCTGTTGCTTTTTTGAAGCCTCTTTGGGAGGCAACACCTGTTGCTTAATGCAATGCCTCTTTTGGGAGGCGACACCTGTTGCTTAATGCAATGCCTCTGGGAGGCAACACCTGTTGCTTAATGCAATGCCTCTTTTGGGAGGCAACACCTGTTGCCTAATGCAATGCCTCTGGGAGGCAACACCTGTTCCTTAATGCAATGCCTCTGGGAGGCAACACCTGTTGCTTAATGCAATGCCTCTGGGAGGCAACACCTGTTGCTTAATGCAATGCCTCTGGGAAGCAACACCTGTTGCTTAATGCAATGCCTCTTTGGGTGGCAACACCTGTTGCTTAATGCAATGCCTCTTTGGGTGGCAACACCTGTTGCTTTTATAAAGCCTCTTTGGGGAGGTGACACCTGTTATAAAGCCTCTTTGGGGAGGCGACACCTGTTATAAGACCTCTTTTGGGAGGCAACACCTGTTGCTTTTATAAAGCCTCTTTTGGGAGGCAACACCTGTTGCTTTTATAAAGCCTCTTTTGGGAGGAGACACCTGTTGCTTTATTAAAGCCTCTTCTGGGAGGCAACACCTGTTGCTTTTTTAAAGCCTCTTTCTGGGGGCGACACCCGTTGCTATTTTAAAGCCTCTTCTGGGAGGCGACACCCGTTGCTATTTTAAAGCCTCTTTTGGGAGGCGACACCCGTTGCTTTTTTAAAGCCTCTTTTGTTTTGAAATGAGGCGACACCCGTTGCTTTTTTTGTTTTTAAAGCCTCTTGCTGGGAGGCGACACCTGCTTGCTTTTTTTGAAGCCCTCTTTGAAGACGGCGACACCCGTTGCTTTTTTGAAGCCTCTTTTGGGAGGCGACACCCGTTGCTTTTTTGAAGCCTCTTTTGGGAGGCGACACCCGTTGCTTTTTTGAAGCCTCTTTTGGGAGGCGACACCCGTTGCTTTTTTGAAGCCTCTTTTGGGGAGGCGACACCCGTTCTTGCCTTTTTTGAAGCCTCATTTTGGGAGGCGACACCCGTTGCTTTTTTGAAGCCTCTTTTGGGAGGCGACACCCGTTGCTTTTTTGAAGCCTCTTTTGGGAGGCGACACCCGTTGCTTTTTTGAAGCCTCTTTTGGGAGGCGACACCCGTTGCTTTTTTGAAGCCTCTCTTTTGCGGAGGCGACACCCGTTGCTTTTTTGAAGCCTCTTTTGGGAGGCGACACCCGTTGCTTTTTTGAAGCCTCTTTTGGGAGGCGACACCCGTTGCTTTTTTGAATCTCTTCTGGGAGGCGACACCCGTTGCTTTTTTGAAGCCTCTTCTGGGAGGCGACACCTGTTGCGTTTTTGAAGCCTCTCTTGGGAGGCGACATCTTTTGCTTCTGTTGTTTTACACTAAAGGTTATTTGCTTATCCTAAATTTAAAGTTTTAATTCTTTATGAAGGATATCAGTTTTTATTAAATGTAAAATTTTACTTTAGTTTTAAAAGGATTAATTTTTTATTCAGTTCATAAAATCCACCGAAACACATCGCAAGCTAAAGTCATTATAGCGTTGGATAACTTTGGATTCCTTGCTGGCTTAAAGCCTATAGAGATTCCATATTCCATTCCATTTCTGTTGCTTCTGGGTCCGTTAATAACAGGGTTTTGTTCGGGAGCGGGGGTGGTTGGGGGGGGGGGGGGGAGATGAAATTGTTTGGTGTAGCACTAGACATAATGGTGGGGGGGATCATCTCAATACTGCAGCAGTTTTGGGAATGAAAATTTACTATGTATCTTCTAAAAAAAATTAATTTCTTAAAGCCTGTAACTAAAAGAAATGCCTGTAACTAATTTTGCTGCAGTTTTATAAATAAGTTATATAATGTATCTTCTCGTAAACTGTTTTCTCGAGACCTGTAACTAATTATTTTTGCCTAAGATATTTGAGATCATTTATGGTGAATAACTTTGAAATTGCAATCGAGCTTTGTTTTGAATTTGTGAAATGGCTTATCTCTGAGCTTTATTTGCTGAATCACAAGTACCTGAAACTTTTTTCCTTGAATGATAAGGATAAGTGTCGTGTGAGAGGATCCACTTGCTCAGATGTATGAAAGTTCTGTCTCAATGAACAAAAGACCTTAAAGTGAAAGGGGAGACCGATTAGCCCAGAGGAATATTCAACCACATGATATTGTTGGATTCTAAGCCGCGATGGTAGAATCTAGAATAGTGTGTATGGATAACTTCTTAAAAGATTAAATAAACTGCATTGTATCTCCTATATTTTTGTATCCTATTTATTTGACTACAAAGTTGGTTTAAGCTTAATTTCCACTAGGCCCTGAGGTTTGGCTTCGTTTTCTTTTTAATAGAAAGTTATATTCATAAGGTATTGTTAGAAAAACAAAAGAGGTTTCAAAAAGGCAACGGGTGTCACCAGCCAAAAGAGGCTTAAAATAAGCAACAGGGGTTGCCTCCCAAAACAGGCTTTATAAAAGCAACAGGTGTCACCTCCCAAAAGAGGCTTTAAAAAGCAATGGGTGTCGCCTCCCAAGAGTGTCTTCAAAAAAGCAACATGTGTCGCCTCTCTAAGAGTCTTCAAAAAAGCAACAGGTGTCGCCTCTCTAAGAGGCTTCAAGAAAGCAACAGGTGTCGCCTCCCACAAGAGGCTTTAAAAAAGCAACAGGTGTCGCCTCCCACAAGAGGCTTTAAAAAAGCAACAGGTGTCGCCTCCCACAAGAGGCTTTAAAAAAGCAACAGGTGTCGCCTCCCACAAGAGGCTTTAAAAAAGCAACAGGTGTCGCCTCCCACAAGAGGCTTTAAAAAAGCAACAGGTGTCTCCTCCCACAAGCTTTAAAAAAGCAACAGGTGTAGCCTTTCCCACAAGAGCACTTTAAAAAAGCAACAGTGTCGCCTCCCACAAGAGGCTTTAAAAAAGCAACAGGTGTCGCCTCCCACAAGAGGCTTTAAAAAAGAAAAAAGCAACAGGTGTCTCATCCCACAAGAGGCTTTAAAAATGCAACAGGTGTCGCCTCTCTAAGAGGCTTCAAGAAAGCAACAGGTGTTGCTTCCCACAAGAGGCTTTAAAAAAGCAACAGGTGTCGCCTCCCACAAGAGGCTTTAAAAAAGCAACAGGTGTCTCCTCCCACAAGAGGCTTTAAAAAGCAACAGTGTCGCCTCCACAAGAGGCTTTAAAACAGCAACAGGTGTCGCCTCCCACAAGAGGCTTTTAAAAAAGCAACAAGTGTCGCCTCCCACAAGAGGCTTTCAAAAAAGCAACAGGTGTCGCCTCCCACAAGAGGCTTCAAAAAAGCAAAAGGTGTCTCCTCCCACAAGAGGCTTTAAAAAAGCAACAGGTGTCGCCTCCCAAAAGAGGCTTTAAAAAAGCAACAGGTGTCGCCTCCCACAAGAGGCTTTAAAAAAGCAACAGGTGTTGCCTCCCACAAGAGGATTTAAAAAAGCAACAGGTGTCGCCTCCCAAAAGAGGCTTTAAAAAAGCAACAGGTGTCGCCACCCACAAGAGGCTTTAAAAAAGCAACAGGAGTAGCATCCAGAACAGCAACAGTTCGCCTCCAAAAGAGGCTTTAAAAAAGCAACAGGTGTCGCCTCACAAGAGGCTTAAAAAAGCATCAAAAAGAGGCTTAAAAAAGCAACAGGTGTCAGCTCCCACAAGAGGCTTTAAAAAAGCAACAGGTGTCGCCGCCCACAAGATGCTTTAAAACAGCAACAGCTGTCACCTCCCACAAGAGGCTTTAAAAAAGCAACAGGTGTCGCCTCCCAAAAGAGGCTTTAAAAAAGCAACAGGTGTCGCCTCCCATAAGAGGCTTTAAAAAAGCAACAGGTGTCGCCTCCCACAAGAGGCTTTAAAAAAGCAACAGGTGTCGCATCCCAAAAGAGGCTTTAAAAAAGCAACAGGTGTCGCCTCCCACAAGTGGCTTTAAAAAAGCAACAGGTGTCGCCTCCCATAAGAGGCATTAAAAAGCAACATGTTGCATCCCGAAAGAGGCTTTAAAAAAGCAACAGGTGTTGCATCCCGAAAGAGGCTTTAAAAAAGCAACAGGTGTCGGCTCCCACAAGAGGCTTTAAAAAAGCAACAGGTGTCACCTCCCAGAAGAGGCTTTAAAAAAGCAACAGGTGTCACCTCCCATAAGAGGCTTTAAAAAAGCAACAGGTGTCACCTCCCACAAGAGGCTGTAAAAAAGCAACAGGTGTCACCTCCCACAAGCGGCTGTAAAAAAGCAACAGGTGTCGCCTCCCACAAGAGGCTTTAAAAAAGCAACAGGTGTCTCCTCCCAAAAGAGGCTTTAAAAAAGCAACAGGTGTCACCTCCCAAAAGAGGCTTTAAAAAAGCAACAGGTTGTTCGCCTCCCACAAGAGGCTTTAAAAAGCAACAGTGTCGCCTCCCACAAGAGGCTTTAAAAAGCAACAGGTGTCGCCTCCCAAAAAAGAGGCTTTAAATAAGTAACAGGTGTCACCTCCAACAAGAGGCTTTAAAAAAGCAACAGGTGTCGCATCCCACAAGAGGCTTTAAAAAAGCAACAGGTGTCACCTCCCAGAAGAGGCTTTAAAAAAGCAACAGGTGTCGGCCTCCCAAAAGAGGCTTTTAAAAAGCAACAGGTGTCGTATCCCACAAGAGGCTTTAAAAAGCAACAAGTGTCGCCTCCCACAAGAGGCTTTAAAAAAAGCAACAGCTGTTGCATCCCACAAGAGGCTTTAAAAAGCAAACAGGTGTCGCATCCCACAAGAGGCTTTAAAAAAAGCAACAGGTGTCGCATCCCACAAAGAGGCTTTAAAAAAAGCAACAGGTGTCGCCTCCCACAAAAGGCTTTAAAAAAAGCAACAGGTGTCGCCTCCCACAAGAGGCTTTAAAAAAGCAACAGGTGTCGCCTCCCACAAGAGGCTTTAAAAAAGCAACAGGTGTCGCCTCCCATAAGAGGCTTTAAAAAAGCAACAGGTGTCGCATTCCCAAAAGAGGCTTTAAAAAAGCAACAGGTGTCGCATCCAAAAGAGGCTTTAAAAAAGCACAGGTGTCGCCTCCCATAAGAGGCTTTTAAAAAGCAAACAGGTGTCGCCTCCCATAAGAGGCTTTGAAAAAGCAACTGGTGTCGCATCCCACAAGAGGCTTTAAAAAAGCAACAGGTGTCAGCTCCCACAAGATTGATTGTGAATTATCTGGCGTCACAACTACCAGGGTCACCGACGCCGAATACTAAATGTGATCTTTTAACTTTTTATAATATATTATACAACATTCAAAATAACTATCTTTATGAGAGATATATAAATTTGATTTAAAAAAAATAAAATAAATTTCTGATAAAAATATAATAATATTCCGATAAAAAGAATTGTGATTGATCACATAACAGTAAAACTATTAAAAAGAAAAAAAAAATGTATATACTAAGACAGCACAGCTGTCAGAATATTTTGAGAAGACCAGCTTCTTTGATAAAAGAGATAATGTTATTAATACATGCGCTTTCTCCCAACAGTTTTGCCATGCTATAATTATTTCCACCCCCTGCTCCACTACTATAACCTAAAAAACGATTCCTAAGTTCCACAGACTGGACACTCAACCAGCAAATGCCTAACGGTTAGTGGAACTAAGCAATCGTCACAGAAGGGCTCATTCTCCCCATCCATCAGATAGCCATGAGTTAAACGCCTATGGCCAATACGTAATCTACACAAATACAATCTCCACTTCCTTGGTATTAGGTCATATTTCCAAGGGTGTGTCTCACTAGTAAATTTCTTTCATTTTATTGGGGCCTACTCTGTCCCACTGAAGTACCCATAACTGCTGGATGGATTTCCATATATCATAGAAGTATCTCGATATGGAACAGGGCATTTTCTCGGTACCAAAGTTTGCGCTGCTGATTTGGCTAGCTTGTCTGCCTCTTCGTTTCCCGAAATGTTCACATGGGCGGGAACCCAACAAAATGAAACTATGCTGCCTCTATTTTGGAGCAAAAAAATCCACTGCAAGATCTTCAACACCAAGGGATGATCAGTGTTAAAGACTTCCAGGGACTGTAGGGCACTTTTGGAGTCACAAAATATTGTATAGCTACAAACTGGGAGTGTTGTAATATGTTCCAGTGCTATTAGGATGCCATACAATTCAGCTGTAAAGTTTGAGGCAACAGAATGAAGTGCACCTCTTCGGTTAAAAGATTCGCTAAAAACCCCATATCCAACCAACGCCAGCATTGGACTTAGAGCCATCAGTAAATAATAAAACTTGTATGTACATGCTCTGATACATGCTCTAAAAATATGGACCTCATTTCCTCATCAGATTTATCCCTCTTTGCTCCACTGAAGTACCTGCAGAATATCACATCAGGTAACCTCCAGACAGGAGTACTGGGAAGGATACACAAAGGGGACAATGGGAAATTTTTTAATATTCGTATCCTCTAAAACATTTTTAATTCTATAGCTAAAAGGAGTGGGATACCTTCGGAGGGACTTTCATAAAAAATCGTTAAAAATATTTCTATTTGCCACAGCAAATTGCCAGAGCAGAGATTTGGGAGTCTTTGCACTCTAAACCAGTACCGAAGTAATGATGACTGGCGATAGAGTTCAAGGGGCATCTCTCCTGCATCAACTAGCATACTAAGTATTGGTGACGACCGGAAAGCTCCTGTGGCTATACGAATACCTGAATGATGCACTGAATCTAAAATTCTCAAGTTAGATGAGGAGGCTGAAGAATAAACTTCACAACAATATGACAGCTTTGACAAGATTAGGGATTTATAAAGCTTTAGTTAACAGATTTCTATCAGTTCCCCAACTGGTGTGAGAAAGCACTTTCAAGATGTTGTAGAGCTTCTAGCTCTTTGCTTTTATATGTTTAATATGGGGGACCCAAAGTCAATCTACTGTCAAAAACTAGGCCTAAGAAGAGTGCTTGTTCTACACATGGGATTCTACGGCCATACAAATAGAGGTCTGGATCAAGGATGCACTCCCCTGATCCGACAGAAGTGGACAGCAGTAGTCTTGCTTACAGAGCATTTTAAAACCATGTTTCTCAGCCCAACTTACTATTTATTTATTGTTAATTGTAGCTTGCTTTCTGCTACAGTCATCCGGGGTGGCAGCAAAGGATATTGACAAGTCATCCACAAACAGTGTCTTTAAAACCTCTCTTGGAATGACAGCTGCAACACTGTTTATGGCCAGAGCAAAAAGTGTTACTGAGAACACTACCCTGGGAACACCTTCTTGGCAATTTTCTCTGATAAAGTACTGCCAACTAACTTTAAAATACCTACGATGTAAACAGGATTTCACAAACATAAGGTAATTTTGCCTCGTAGACCACTATTATGCATAGTCTTCAGAATCCCATGTCTCCAAGCAGTGTCATATGCCTTTTCTATATAAAAAAAAAACACTGTCACATAGTGTTGCTTGGAGGCAAAGGCTTCACAGACAGAGGCTTCGAGTTGCAGTAAGATGTCCAGGGTGGAGTGCATTTTTCGAAAACCACACTGAGAGGGCGTTAGAATATTGTTGTGCTCTAGATACCCACATCAGTCTTACATTTACCAATTTTTTCCATCAATTTACATAAACAACATGTTTTAAAGCAATGAGGGCGTAACTTGCCTGCACCAATGAGCAGGATCTATTTCCAGGCTTAACGAATGGGTAACATGGTAGCTAATTCCCATATGCTAGGGTAGCTGCTTTTCATCCCATATTCTATTGATAATACTTATTGTAAAAAGTTTTGTGTTCTTTGAAATGTGTTTAAACATTTCATAAGGAATCTCATCTGGACCAGGGGCAGTGTTCTTGATCCTAGCTAAAGCAGAGTCAAATTCCCTTTCAGAAAAAGGCATATTATATGATTCAGCTTTGTTTGATGAAAAGTCAAGTACCTGTTGTTCTTCCATCATTCTGAAATGATGTCCTGAGGGGAACTATCTGATTTTTCAGAGACTCGAGCAAAGTGTTTCAGAAAACATATCACTAATTTCTGTGGCATCAGTAACATGATTATTATTCAATTTAAGTACTGGATGAGGATTGGGTGTAAATTTCCCTGAATTTTTTCTTATTTTCTTCCAAATGCTACAGACTGGTGTTCTGCTGTTAATAGAGGATACATATCCGGCCCATGCTTGTCTTCTGGCAGCTTTCATGGCTTTTCGAAATCGTGCCCTACACTGTTTGTAAATTATGACATTGTCCAAGGTGCGATGTCTACGGCACCTGGTCAATGATGACCTGGTAGCTTGGTGTAACAACTTAGGTCTTCTGACACCATGGTACTGGCCGTCTCCTGAATAGTCCTTTAGTTCGAGGAATTGAGTGTAGACCTGCAGTATGTAATGTTCCATTGAGTAGATCAATGGCACCATATACACTTGGGAAATCTTTTGCCCCATAACCCCCTCCAACTCACTCAAATCTTTGAATTTTCTCCAATTTGCTTTCTCCAAGCACCACCGTGGTGATCTCGGGATAGGTGGCCCATCATTGGTGTCTATCACAATTGGAGAATTGGTCACTGGTATGCCAGTCATCACTTGTTCTCCAACTGAAATCAACACTGCAGTTGGAGCTACATATTGAAAGGTCGATGCAGGAGACGGTGCCTGTCTGAATGTGGTAATGGGTAGGTTCTCAGTATTAAGAAGACCTATATCTTCAGTTTCTATTAAAGATGCCATCATATTCCCTTTTTGATTTGATGTTACATCTCCCACAACAATGGATGCTACTATTGAAGTCACCAAGTAGAAGAAATGGCTCTGGTAGTTGCTCCATCAAGTATATCAAGTTCTCTTGGGAGACATGGCTATTAGGTGGAATGTAAAGGGAACAAAGTATATTTCCTTCTTAAATCAATTCTTACAGCCACAGCTTGAAGTGGAGTATTTAGTTTCACTTGGTAGTGTGTGGCACATCTCGACGGATGTAGATGAGGGATCCACCATGATTTCCCACCTCTAAATCAAATTTAGTTCTATAGTGAACATATTCCCTAGGACAAAGGGTATATTCACCTAGCATGGTCTCCTGCAAACATAACCCTACAGGGGGGTGTTCATAGATCAAAAGCTTCACTTCCTCATACTTTGTTCGCAGTCCCTGACAATTCCATTGAATAATGGAAGTGAATTTATTTATGTTTGGGACCAATATTATGGTTCCTTTTGACAAGATTGGGAGAGCTCTTTTTCCTACTACGGGGAGGCATTTTAATGGAAGGCTTTGTTGGCCTCTTGGGTGGAGTTGCCTTCATAGAGCCAACATCTTTTCCTTCAGTGTCCTTGACACTGAAGGGTTTTTTAGTTTCTTTACTCTCCATCTCTGTCGAGACGGAGAAAGAAGAGGCGTTCTCTAAAGAGACCACCTCGAGTCTCTTTGTATTGCTGGCAGTAGCCAGCTCTGCCTCTAATGAGGCAGAAGTACCAGCGAGGACTGGCAACCAAGGACCAGCATCTGCTGGTTTGTCCTCCAAAGAGGAGTTGGCACCAACAGAAGCTGGCACCAGACCAGCAACCACTGGCCTTGCCTCCAATGAGGCAGATGGTGGAGGGTGATACTCAAACTGGCACTTCAATTTTTTGTCCAATTCCATACTAGGGCCTTTCTTGTTGGTTACTTGTGAACCTTGTCTTTTTTTCTTTTCTCATCATCAATAAACTCTAATGATTCAGTTAGCTGTCTCTTTAATGATTCTTTATTTGATTCTACATTTGTGCTCCTAACTTGGGTGTTTTTATTTGTCTCTTTCTTTTAGTTTCTTAATTTTGCTACTACAGTAAAAGCAAAAAACTTAGACCGGGTCTTACAATCTTTGCTTTGGCCCTCTCTCGTGCTTCCTTAAATGTTGTTCTTTCTATTACTCTAATGGCTTGGATTTCCTTTTATAGTAAATATATATCACACTGCTGAGACGATGATGCATGTCCCTCACCACAGTGAACACATTTAGGTTCCCTGGTGCACATTCCATGCTCATCCTCTCCACAGTTTGACACAGACTGCAGGCTTTTCTTGCAATTTGGATCGGCATGATTGTAGGGTGTGTCCAAAATGCTGGCAATGGAAACACCTTCTGGGTCTCGGGATATACTGCTTTACCTTAAACCTATACCAGGCTGCAAAGACACATTCCGGAAGTCTTAAGGTGTCAAAAGTTAATATTAACCCTCTTACGCCGAAGCCCTAAAAATCAAAACGTCTCCCGTATGCCGGGCCCGGTTTGGAGTGAGCGCGGAAGCGGAAAAAAATAATTTTTTCAAAATCACAGCGCGCTTAGTTTTGAAGATTAAGAGTTCATTTTTGGCTCCTTTTTTTGTCATTGCCTGAAGTTTAGTATGCAACCATCAGAAATGAAAAATAATATCATTATCATATGTAAATAATGCGATATATGGTAGCGAAAAAAAAAATTCATACATAATTGTATTCAAATCACGCTGTGCAGAAAACGGTCAAAGCTAACCAGTTACTTTTTTTTGTTTTTTTTTCGTTGTATTGTACACTAAATTTCAATAATTTTGATATATAATACATTGTAAAACAATAAAAGCAACACCGGAAAAATATTATCACAAAATGATGTACGAATTCGTAACGCGCGCGAACGTAAAAAAATATTTTTTTCAAAAATTCACCGTAAATCACAATATTGTTCTAGAGACTTCCAATTTGTTTCAAAATTAAGACAAATGATTGAATATTATGATACCGCAAGAGTTTTAGATTAAAATTGCAGATTTTGACCATTTCGGACGAGTTAAAGTTGACAGAATGTCAAAATGTTTATATATATTTTTTTTATATGCACATATTTCAGAAATGAGAAAAGCTACAACCTTTAATTATTTTTTTTTGTATTTTCATGAATTTGCGCACATTTTGATATATGAAACTCTATAAAACGGCTAATATGAAAAGAAGCAAATATTAGGATAATGCGATCTACGCATTTCCCACACGAACCCCCCTCACTGGCCCATCTCCCTCACTCAAGCCTTCGCTTTCCGTATCCCCATCATCATAGGCAACAAAACTTGATCCTAAATCATCGTCCTCCCCCTGCCTCAGATTCCCCCTCATAAGCACTAAAACTACTAAATTCTAATTCACTTCGGGATGTGACCCTCGAACGGACATTGGGGGCAAATATTCCTCGTCATCACTATCATCAGGAGTTATGTCCTCGTCACTGGATGACCAACCGCCATCAAAATGAGGACTTGCCAAATGCTCTCGAGCGAGCTCCGATTAAATATTCGTCAATGTCCCTTGGTTTGGAGCCCCTCCCAAATTCCTACGAATGCCCCTAAGGACGGCACGATGCTTCCTTGGGGTTTACTAACGGCAAATGAGACACTTTCGAAGCACATTCATCGACACGTGGTCGCACAGAACGGCGTTGAGGAGCGAGGTCAGGTTGGGTGCTGGGTCCTTCGCCAGCATCCAAGTCCAAAACTCTTCTAACACGATCCCTTCCGACGGGTAAAACGCGCCTTTCGCGTGTCATACGACGTTCAGACATCTCTATGAACGTCCTGTACCAACACAAATGTTCAAAGTCTCGCACAAGCTCAGTCAAATACGATTGCGGCAAAAGATCGCTGACGGATGATGCTACGATGATGCTGGCTGGAGCGAGAAGGAAGGATCCGCGCATGCGCACTTGGGTCACGATTTGGAACAAAATAACACCTCGATCCGTGAACTCCCCAGCATCCCCCAAGGCGCATGATTCAAAAGTTTTCGGCTGGTAGGCCTATAAGTATTTTTCCGCGAATTTTTAAAAAAACTTTTTTGAGTCGACGTATGGTACGTCCAATCGGCATACGGGAGACATTTTGACTCAACGTTTAATACGTCCAATCGGCGTAAGAGGGTTAAGTACCTCTCCATAAAATATCTCCCGTAATGAAAAATAATAATAATTCACCATAATAATAATTCTCCTGCAAATATCTCAAGTAAGGGTATTAATATTGCCATTCCCCAGTATTCATCATAATTGCCACACCAAAAACAACACCACACATCACTCTCCGGTATCATTAGATACAACACCACTCAGCAACACCAGGCATATACAACCCCATTACCACTCCCAGGTATCATCATCATTCAGCACCACCGGGCATCACCAATTGACAACACCAGTCATCACCACTCAGCACTATTTTAAAGCAATCTCCTCAACACCAATCAAATCTCCATTAAAAAAAATAATAACCTCTGTGTCCCCATTTATAATTATGCCCCCTAACCTTGCGTAAAAGTATTCTCCAAAGCATAAGGAAAACTTACACCAAATATATATGCACTTCATTTCCTTTTCTCTTCACTCAAGAGATAGAAAAAATCTTTCTAAAAAACCCTACGGGCATCTCACATCATCAACCAATCGTTATCAGCTGATTCCTTGGCATTGCAATTTCCTTATCCAAGGCCAGACTCACCCCCAATACCCCGACACAAAGAAGAAAGAAGAAGGAATTCACCCCCCACTAAAAAAAAAAGAGTTGCACCCTCCTCTGAGAGATAGAACACCCCCCTGAATAGTGTTTAAGTACCCCCCAGATCCTCCAGAAAGACAC
>NC_087216.1:17792727-17840282 GCF_015104395.2 Macrobrachium nipponense | reverse complement strand
TCCAGAAAGACACTCGCCTGTACTACTACCCCTCGGTCGGTTCTGCAGAAATTGCGCTGACCGCGCAAGAACAAGTGGGCGCTCTATCTCCAGGCAAAACCACAGTGTTGCATGTATGAAAACCATTCATACACACACGTATGTATCAAAACAAAGACGAATGTGTCTCCCTTAATATGTGCCAATAAAGAAACACATCACTTTCTACTCCTATGGGGAAAAAATGTGGTATTCTAAACCAATTCCATAACTCACAAAATGATTCATACACAAAGTCAAAAAATAATAATATAACACTCACTTTCTCAAATGGGAGAATACCCGACCGCCAAACCGAGCGCGAGAAAAAAAAAACACGCTATTACACACACCATTTGAAAGACTCCACATTACGGGCAAGAAAACACTTAGCAGCACGCACTCAAAAGATCTCAGTTCTAACTGACTGACTGCCCAACTCCCACGAGGCATCACCATGGGCAAATTTGATGACTAGTAGAATTGTCCCATCTCATTACCACAGCCAACGGATGGATAAACCTTAACCCCCATAAGTTATTAACTGAAATCTAACACATTCCCCCAACCAGACACTCTGAAAAACGGCATTTAATCTCACAAAAGGCTTTTTCCGTTCAACCACTGCTGCACACCACTCTTACGAGACAAGAGTCTCGTTTCACATTTGGTAAGCGTTAGCCATAAGCGGCTGGCAAACTAAGTCTCTCCTCTCTCTCTCTCTCTCTCTCAGACCCTGTCAATAACTGCCCCCCCCCCCCCCCCCCATCTCTCTCTCTCCCTCTCGACAACCTCCACTCCATTTCATTAGGTCATCAAATCCGAGTCAGAACTTCAAAAATATACGTTTATTCAAAGTAAAGTACTAATTGAATAACTCAGGTTCTTACAGGACAATTAAATGGAATGATAACTCAAGTTCAGATAACTTAGATAACCCCCTGGTGATAATAGTCTTAATCAGTAATAGTCAAACACCAATTATCTCCTCTCCAAAATATATTTTCCTCCACACAGTCCCTCTCACTAGACCCGCCTGTTTAAAAGACAGGAGGGACACACTAATGAGCATACACAATTGTAAAGACAAAGTCAAAAGATTAAATGAAATAGAACATCTTTACAAAATATCAGAAACAGAAACAAGCCATATCTTTGGCTAAAGCACAGTAACTCTTATCCAATGCAGCCCAGACAAAAACACATTATAGAGCCATCCATGCTCTTTCTCTCCAAGGGAACTGTCTCCATTGTTCTGGCTAATACCTGCCATTAAGAACGGACATAGCTCGTACACGTGCACATGAATTCACACTCTTCGTCCACACCCTCATAACTGGTTGCAGCTAGTTTTCAAAGGCCCCTTTGCGATCGCCTGTAGCAACAGGACATGCACAGATCTGCACATACAGCAAAAAGACACTTCAGCATTCCCAAAGCTCGTCACTTGGACTCTCTGTCTCCATGGAAAGTTAAAAATGATGTCTGTACATTCTCCCCTTTTTACACATGCATAAAGAGGTTAAATGGTAAATCAGATTACATATGGAATTGTTAATATTTTTTTAACAAAAGTCATACTGAATACATGGGGGATGATATACATGAATTAATATTCCATACAAAGTCATACAAGAATACACTGGAAAAGGTGTACAAAAGAATACACGGACATGATATACATTCGTTTTACGAAAATAATACATCATCGAGACACATTGCTAATATATACGACACACACCCTCCCCAGTTTCCCGATCGGGTGTGAAAGACAATTCATCTAATACATACAGTATGTGGATGTCACTAACGGTTGCATCCAACTTACCATTACCCTCAAGATTAGTATAATTATTATCAATATTATCACAAACCTTTCTATTCATTACCACTTTCGAAATCACGGGTGGGAGATGTTTCGGCACTTGAATTGCACCGTCCGGGCCCTGTCAGAGCAAGATGCTGCTATGCTGAAGAAAACCTGTCAGAACCAGTATGATTATGTTTATGTTACACTTAGCCCTTTCATTGGTACTGATTTGCTACCTCTTTGCCAGTTTCTGAAAAGGCACAGAATGAGGTGAAATCTCTGGGATTACCTAAAGCTCCTCAAAATATGTCTGCTAGCAGCAATCCAGACAAGTGCATAATCTCTTAATGTAAACGGTGATTTGATGGTTTGCATGCAGAATGCTTTTTATGAAGACAGCATTAGGTTTTTTTCAGTTCACATGTGCAGTACTTAGCTTGAAATAATCAGGAGAGGTTGGAGAAGGGTATTTACTCGTTGAAGGCTGGGAGAGACTGGCAAGTTTCCATCCCTATGACTGGCTGATCACTAGCCAATAGGGAGCGTCATAAGGGACAGGGCTGGATATCAGATGCACGGGTGCTGTGAATTTTTTTTTTATAGTAGGTGTGACGTTATTAGTCTACTTTGCCTCTATTTACATCTAGTGATTAGACTTGTTTTCATTTGGGTTTTAATTTCGTTTTAGTGTCTAAATTACTCTCTGATTCATATTTATTTTACATATACTTTATATTTAGTAATGACTGTAATCTCTCCCCATTCCATAAGTAGAATTGGCTGGGTGTTAGAGATTGTCATATAAACAATAGTTAAGAAGCATTTTTTGTTAGGTGAACAAATATGGTTTTCTCTTTGGTTTTCAACCTGTCTTAATGAAATATTAGAGGCTTTCTCCAGGTATTGGGCAAATCTTTGTTAGATGGGGATTAGATTTACTTATCCTTAACAAGCCATCACAATATATATATATACATATACTCTTAGTTTATTTATCATTAGACGAGTAGGACAACTATTAGTGTTCAAATAAATAAATAAAATAAAAATAGCATTGCCTATCGTGTATCAGTATTTTAAGTAAGGTCCTTTGAACAAGGAATATTGTTCTTATTTTCACCGGGGTTTCTGCTGAGTTTTTAGCCATTACCTACCTACGAAAGTGACCCACTTACTTTTGTACTTTAGGGAGTACGAAAAGAATAAATTATTTAATTGCTGATGACTTTCATTGTTGGATACTTGTTCTGTTTTGCTTAGTAGGCCTATGTGAGATAGACCCACTTTCTTTTTTATACGCCTAAATTTTCTATTCAAATGTGAGGCACACAGATCTTTAACGTTGGTCATTTAGAAAACATTACTGTTCTATTTGGCTTCTGGATAGTTGAATAGGAAGAAACATATTTCCCGTTCAACAATACCCGTTTATTTTGTCTATAACCATAAGTAATTAATTAGAATGATCAATATTTGAATCTATAAGCAAATAAATATTCTGGATAATAAGTAACCGTTAAATATAACTGGTTATTTCATGTGGGAATGTAATTTCCTATGTATAAAGGTTTGACTTTATATTTCTCTCTCTCTCTCTCTCTCTCTCTCTCTCTCTCTCTCTCTCTCTCTCTCTCTCTCTCTCTCTCTCTCTTGTCTGCTTAAATACGCAGCCATCTTTTGCTCTGCTGATAAAAGCACAGGTAAGTCCCAATCTCCTTTTCGTCTCTGATGAAAGCTCTTATCTAGAGAAATGGCCCCTCAATCAAACCTAGGCCACTTTGTTCTCAAGCTAAGCTTGAAAAACGACCAAGTTCTGTAGAAAAGAGACATCTTGGCCCCCTTGGAAAGTTCCAAAAGAGAGGCCCTCTGTCTAACCGGAGGACTGACTCTAGTAATGATTGTTAGTAATTTGGCTTCATATCGAAGTAAGGCACACAACTCCAACGAGATCTTAAAATGACCTCAGGGCGGATTGTTGAATGAATTTAGTGACTTAGAGGAATGCAAAAACGTTGTGATTTATCGTTAGAGCAGATCAGATTAAACTTTCGAGGAAATCTTCAGGCTGTGGGGTACTCTCCGTGTTTCCAAGGGCGTCTTCCTTCGCTCAGGTGGGGAACTCAAAGACCCATATTTGATTGAAAGGTCCTCTAACAAAACTTTCTTCAGAAGCCAGATGATTCTGAAACGTTGCCAAAACAAAGATGTACTTTTATGTCATTGAAATCCGAACGAATTAACGTGCATACGTAAATAAAAAGCTTAATAAATATAGTTAGCCTTTAAATACTCAGAGAATACGTCGTTTTCTTTAAAAAAGTTTTTGGAAGTAAAAGAAAACGAACTTTTGTACTCTTCCAAGAGAGAGAGAGAGAGAGAGAGAGAGAGAGAGAGAGAGAGAGAGAGAGAGAGAGAAAATTGTGATGTGTTGAGCTGTAGTAGTAGCAGTATAGAATTTTATCACTTCTCTTATTTAATTTCGCTTCAGAGGAAATAAGACTAATTTAAACCAAAGTGGTAGTGCTAATGTTTGCACAGATAAAGAAAAAATCGTTCATTATTAAATTCAGGCAACTGATTCATAAGGAAACACAGCAGTTGATCGTATGATTTATTTGAATAATAATAACATGCAAGGAACTATTTCGTGAGGAGTAAAAATTAGTAACAGTGCTCAACTGGAATGGCTCCATTACTGGGCCATCAGCCTAACAATCCGTTTTGGTTCGATGCTAGTACTACAGCCGTTCCCACCATTAATGTTTCTGTTTCTGAACCCTGAGTTGTCAAACCTATTAAAATCACCGAAAGGACCAAAATTAGCGTTTAAATTTGCGTTGAAGTTGTTTTGATTTGATACAAATCGGTTGAAACCGGGCTCAAAATCGCTGGAAGAACTGATAGTGACACCGCCATCAATGAAACTGACTACCCCGTCAATGATTCCACCATTTAAAATTCCTCCATCAATTACGTCCCCTTGATTCTGGAAAACTTGAGACCCAGAGAAACCTCCATCCTGGAAAGCCTGTCCATTATTGGAACTCTGTGAAATGGTGATTCGTGGGCTTCTGAAATCTTGGTTCTGGAAGCTTGTGAATTCTCGGTTTTGGAAGTTGGGCCACCTTTGACAGGGTGGCGGTGCTGCAAAGGTGGCCCAAGGTCTCTGTATATGGTAGACATTGTCTAAAATGTACAGAGCCGCTATTAGGTTTTATTTTTTTTTTTAACGTGTAGAAGTTTTTTTAAAATCTTGTTTTGAAGGTTATTGCATATCTCTTAGAGGTGCACTGCTTCTTACCTCTTTAGAGGAAACTTTTTACTTACCTCACCAGTGTTAAACTGCGTCTTGCTTAACTTGGGGGATTAACTCCTGCTTTACCTTTTTTGGGAGGCGACACGTGTTGCTTTTTAAAGCCTCCTTTGGGAGACGACGCCTGTTGCTTTCTTACAGCCTCTTTTGGGAGGCGACACCTGTTGCTGTTTTAAAGCCTCTGTTGAGAGGCAACGCCTGTTGCTTTTTTAAAGCCTCTTTTGGGAGATGACACCTGTTGCTTTTTAAAGCATCTTTTGAGAGGTGACACCTGTTCTTTTTTAAAGCCTCTTTTGGGAGGTGACACCTGTTGCTTTTTAATGCCTCTTCGGGGAGGCGACACCTGTTGCTTTTTGAAGCCTCTTGTGGGAGGCGACACCTGTTGCTTTTTAAAGCCTCTTTTGGGAGATGACACCTGTTGCTTTTTAAAGCCTCTTTTGGGAAGCGACACCTGTTGCTTTTTAAAGCCTCTTTTGGGAGGCGACACCCGTTGCATTTTAAAGCCTCTTTTGGGAGGCGACACCCATTGCTTTTTAAAGCCTCTTTTCGGAGGTGTCTCCTGTTCTTTTTTAAAGCCTCTTTTGGGAGGCGACACCCGTTTCTTTTTTAAAGCCTCTTTTGTGAGGCGACACCTGTTCTTTTTTAAAGCCTCTCTTGGGAGGCGACACCCGTTGCTTTTTTAAACCCTCTTTTGGGAGGCGACACCTGTTGCTTTTTAAATCCTCTTTTGGGAGGCGACACGCGTTGCTTTTTTTAACCCTCTTATGAGAGGCGACACCTGCTTTTTTTAACCCTCTTATGAGAGGCGACACCTGTTGCTTTTTTGAAGCCTCTTTTGGGAGGCGACACCCATTGCTTTTTTGAAGCCTCTTTTGGGAGGCGACACCTGTTGCTTTTTTGAAGCCTATTTTGGGAGGCGACACCTGTTGCCTTTTTTGAAGCCTCTTTTGGGAGGCGACACCTGTTGCTTTTTAAAGCCTCTACTGGGAGGCGACACCTGTTGCTTTTTTTAAGTCTCTTTTGGGAGGCGACACCTGTTGCTTTTTAAAGCCTCTTTTGGGGGGCGACACCTGTTGCTTTTTAAAGCCTCTTTTGGGAGGCGACACCTGTTGCTTTTTAAAGCCTCTATTGGAAGGCGACACCTGTTCTTTTTTAAAGCCTTTCTTTTTTAAAGCCTCTTTTGGGAGGAAACACCTGTTTCTTTTTTAAAGCCTCTTTTGGGAGGCAACACCTGTTTCTTTTTTAAAGCCTCTTTTGGGAGGCAACACCTGTTTCTTTTTTAAAGCCTCTTTTGGGAGGCAACACCTGTTTCTTTTTTAAAGCCTCTATTGGAAGGCGACACCTGTTCTTTTTTAAAGCCTTTCTTTTTTAAAGCCTCTTTTGGGAGGCGACACCTGTTGCTTTTTAAAGCCTCTTTTGTGAGGCGACACCTATTCTTTTTGAAGCCTCTTTTGGGAGACGACACCTGTTTTCTAAAGCCTCTTTTTGAAAGACACCTATTTCTTTTTTGAAGCCTCTTTTGGGAGACGACACCTGTTTCTTTTTTAAAGCCTCTTTTGTGAGGCGACACCTGTTCTTTTTTAAAGCCTCTTTTGTGAGGCGACACCTGTTCTTTTTTAAAGCCTCTCTTGGAAGGCGACACCCTTTGCTTTTTTGAAGCCTCTTTTGGGAGGCGACACCCGTTGCTTTTTATAAGCCTCTTTTGGGAGGCGATGCCCGTTGCAGTTTTGAAGACTCTTTTGGAAGGTGACACCTGTTGCTTTTTGAAGCCTCTTTTGGGGGGCGAAACCTGTTGCTTTTTAAGCCTCTTTTGGGAGGCGACACCTATTGCTTTTTTAAAGCCTTTCTTTTTTAAAGCCTCTTTTGGGAGGCGACACCTGTTTCTTTTTTGAATCCTCTTTTGGGAGGCGACACCCATTGCTGTTTTGAAGACTTTTGGGAGGCGACACCTGTTGCTTTTTAAAGCCTCTACTGGGAGGTGACACCTGTTTCTTTTTTAAAGCCTTTCTTTTTTAAAGCCTCTTTTGGGAGGCGACACCTGTTTCTTTTTTGAAGCCTCTTTTGGGAGGCGACACCCATTGCTGTTTTGGACTTTTGGGAGGGCGACCTGTTCTTTTTAAGCCTCTACTGGAGGTGACCCCACCTGTTTCTTTTTTAAAGCCTTTCTAAAGCCTCTTTTGGGAGGCGACACCTGTTTCTTTTTTGAAGCCTCTTTTGGGAGGCGACACCCATTGCTGTTTTGAAGACTTTTGGGAGGCGACACCTGTTGCTTTTTTGAAACCTCTTTTGGGAGGCGACACCTGTTGCTTTTTAAAGCTTCTTTTGAGAGGCGACACCTGTTGCTTTTTGGAGCCTCTTTTGGGAGGCGACACCTGTTGCTTTTTAAGCCTCTTTTGGGAGGCGACACCTGTTGCTTTTTAAAGTCTCTTTTGGGAGGTGACACCTGTTTCTTTTTTAAAGCCTTTCTTTTTCAAAGCCTCTTTTTTAAAGCTTCTTTTGGGAGGCGACACCTGTCTCTTTTTTTAAATCCTTTATTGGTAGGTGACACCAGTTTCTTTTTTAAAGCCTCTATTGGGAGGCAACACCCGTTGCTTTTTTGAAGCCTCTTTTGAGATGTGACAACTGTTGCTTTTTAAAGCCTCTACTGGGAGGTGACACCTGTTTCTTTTTTAAAGCCTCTTTTGGGAGGCGACACCTGTTACTTTTTTTAAGCCTCTTATGGGAGGCGACACCCGTTGCTTTTTTTAAGCGTCTTTTGGAAGGCGACACCTGTTGCTTCTGCTGTTTTACACTAAAGGTTATTTGATTATCCTAAATTTAAAGTTTTAATTTTTTATGAAGGATATCATTTTGATCAAATATGACATTTTACCATACTTTTAAAAGGATTCATTTTTTATTCAGTTCATAAAATCCACCGAAACACATCGCAAGCTGAAGTCATTATAGCGTTGAATAACTTTGGATTCCTTGCTGCCTTAAAGCCTATATAGATTCCATATTCCATTCCATTCCTGTTGCTTCTGGGTCTGTTAATAACAGGGTTTTGTTCTGGTGCGGGGGTGGTGTGTGGGGGGGGAGGCAGGGATGAAATTGTTTGGCGTAGCACTAGACATAAGGTGGGATCATCTCAACAGTACAGCAGTTTTAGGAATGAGAAGTTATTATAATGTATCTTCTCGTAAAAAAAATTAATTTCTTGAGGCCTGTAACTAATTTTGCTGCAGTTTTGTAAATAAGAAGTTATATAATGTATCTTCTCGTAAACTGTTTTCTCGATACCTGTAACTAATTATTTTTGCCTAAGATATTTGAGATCATTTATGGTGAATAACTTGGAAATTGCAATCGAGCTTTGTTTTGAATTTGTGAAATGGCTTATCTCTGAGCTTTATTTGCTGAATCACAAGTACCTGAAACTTTTTTCCTTGTTGCTGCTTTTCACAGGACCTGAATGATAAGGATAAGTGTCGTGTGAGAGGATCCACTTGCTCAGATGTATGAAAGTTCTGTCTCAATGAACAGAAGACCTTAAAGTGAAAGGCGAGACCGATTAGCCCAGAGGAATATTCGACTATATGATTTTGTTGGATTCTAAGCCACGGTGGTAGAATCTAGGATAGTGCTTATTTTGGATAACATTCTTAAAAGATTGAATAAACTGCATTGTATCTCCTATATTTTTGTATCCTATTTATTTGACTACAAAGTTGGTTTGAGCTTAATTTCACCAGGCCCTGTGGTTTGGCTTAGTTCTTAATAGAAAGTTATTTTCAAAAGGTATTGTTAGAAAACAAGCTGATGTACTGGCTTATAAACTCCTAAGAAATTTTTAGTAAGTTAGCGAGTTCTGATTATAATAGAAGGGTTGCAACAACTAGTTTTACAGTTGAGGCACGTGATGGTAAATCGGTTATAAGTTAGTTTCACTGCCATTGTCATGAAGACTTAATGCAAATTAAGAATAGTTACCTGGGTGCACAGCCAAAAATGGTTTAAGGCTTCCTGGGTGTTAAAAAAATGAAGTTTGCCAAATGCTATTGGTTTGTATGTATGGGCTTTTACGTTGCATGGAACCAGTGGTTATTCAGCAACAGGACCAACGGCTTTACGTGACTTCCGAACCACGTCGAGAGTGAACTTCTATCACCAGAAATACACATCTCTCACACCTCAATGGAATGGCCAAATGCTATTGGGTTTTATAGTATAAAGAAAAATTTCAGAGATATTTTTAATGAACATTAAGCCTTAAACGGATTTCCAGAGTAAAATAATACGTACTATTTTGAAGTACTGAATGGCCAGGAAAGGTGTTAAAAAAAAAAAAAGGACTCCAGTCTCGTGAATAACTTAATGGATCATTGTTTTACGTAATTGGATGGTAGAATGTATAAGGACTCTTGAATAAAAAAAATGCAGGAGCTGAATTTTAATTGGAGGGAACTTGCATATTAAAAATTAAGAGTAAGTCTTCAGCTCCAGAGCTATATTTAAACTGGTGTGTGCGTGTGTGTGACACCTAATATGGTAATGAACTAGGGCTTGTGTTCATGAATATATCGTGGCGAGTTCTGAGTACTCCATGCTGACTAACATCTAAAGTTGTTTTTCCTAAGGGGGTGTAAGTAGATTTCTGTACGATCGTTAACTTGGAGAGTGTATACCTCTAATAGGTATCGTTTGATGTGCAAGTTCAAAATTATCGTAAATTTTATTCCAATATAAATTTGGGGGAAAGAGTTTTCCTATTTTCCTGACACCTCGAACGGGAAATCCACGCTGCAACCCCTTCCATTCATTTTTACTGTACCTCCGCTCTTATTCTTTCTTAAATCTTATTTTCTAACCTCCTACCAGCTGATTTTAGAAGAAACACACACATTTATTATGCGTGTGTTAGGCAACTTCGATAGAGTACCTTCAGTAATAGAACTCGAGGATATCAACAAATTCGTCGTAATCTTTATTTACGTAGAAGCTCTCGTGGTACTTCCCCTTAAGAATGAGAAGTAAATTTTCGCGCCAGATTTCGGTTGTTTTTCTCGTGTTATCTCGAATTCGTGTCCAAGTACCACTCCTTCGCCCTCCTGGGGAAAGGTCATTAGAAATTAGCTCTTTTCAAATACTTATAAAGACTGGTTTCGTTTATTAACTGCCTAAACTACATATGTACGCGCATTTAGTGGCTAATGGTTCTCGTCAAATGTTTTTCAAGTAAAACATCACACTTGGCTTAATGGATGCCCAACGGGTTACGTAGGTGTCCGATTCCATGCACTCGTGTGCAAGAATCACGAAAAACCAATCTGCTAGGCCGATGCCTGGCTAGCAAGCAATGTTTAGATAAGAAAAATTCTCTTATATCGAATAAAACAGAATAAATAGGGAAGCGTTCTTAATTTAACAGACGTGTAAACGAATCATGGTTACATAAGTTGAGTAAGAACAGTTTTTCAACAGGTGTTGAGACAGGTGTGTTCTTATTTCCAAGTAGATTAAGTCTTGTGTAACATAATTAGATTCCCCGAGTCAGTGTTACTCTTGCACTGTTCCTAATATATTGCTTTGGTAAGGAGTTGACCTTTGACCCTTCCCTGTTGACCTCAGCATTGCTTGGGTACTCGGTAGTTAATCGTAAATAGTCACAACCACAGTCAAGAATGGCGTTAGGTCAGAAATCTCAAAAAAAAAAAAAAAAAAAAAAAATGCTTGGAACCGGAGATTTAACATCATCTAGGACAAGGGTTTTAACAGTGGGTGTATCCATACCCCTTGGGGTTATGAGGGCCACATGCTGGGGGTATGGGATTTCATAATTGGATTTTTATATGTATTTGATATTAATTTGTCAATGTATACATAGGTACTTTTTGTCAATAAATAATTAGATAAAACTATTACATGCTTTTGGCTTTCTTGCATGTTTTATTCCTAGCTATTGATATCTAAAGTATGTATTAAACTAAGTATATTAAGTTATATTGTCAACAAATAGGACTTGAGTGGACTTAAGCAAAGCGGTTATGGAACCATATTGGGTAATTCATTGGCAGTCTGGAGTCATCTAAAGATTAAGAATTCCTGCTCTAGAATATTCCTTCTGAAGGAAAGAGGCGTCTACTAAAATGTAAGAGTAATATCCACAATTTTGTATGCGAGTTAATGCTGTATTAATAAACTATGCCAATAAAATATGGTAACCTGGTAGAAATCTTAAATTATATATATATCATATATATATATATATATATGATATATATATATATAAGCGAATACCACAGGAAAAATGATAGTCAGAAATTCAAGAGCTTTCGTCTTTACTGAAGACGAAAGCGCTTGGATTTCTTACTATCATTTTCCTGTGGTATTCACTTATTTAATGAAGTCACGTGCATCTACTGTGATTTTTTAAGCACACACACACACACACACACACACACACACACACACACACACATATATATATATATATATATATATATATATATATATATATATATATATATATAATATATATATATATATATATATATATATATATATATATATATATATATATATATATATATATTATAATATATATATATATATATATATATATATATATATATATATATATATATATATATATATATATATATATATATATATATATATATATATATATATATATATATATATATATATATATATATATATATTCTTAAAATTTCTACCGGGTCACCGTATTTTAAGAAATTAAAGTAAAAGTCACGTGTGGCATTTTCTTTGAGGCTAAGATAAAAGTGGGCAGGAGTGATCAGGCCTTGAAAACTGTCAGGCTTAACCTCGTTAAAGTGAACCCTGAGAGGTAAGTGCATGATTATGTGCGCCCACCAAAATGACTCGCTTATGTGTTTTGTAATGATTCTCTCATTGACGATCTGCTCTAAGGGATCATTACACAGAGTATCGTTGTTTATCTGGTGAAACACGACATTTTATGAGATTATAAGATTTGATTTAAGATCACACGTAAAATAAATACCTCTCATGAAGGATGATAATTATAGTTCACGGAAAGAGAAATGCGCATATGTTTCATCTATGCGTTTTGCTTACTGCTGACTCTTCATAAGCTTTAATTTTTAAATATCTATAAATTTTAGTAATGATGATCAGTTTGTGATAGATACAAGCAAATAAAACCTGAGTCATAGCGGTAGATGAAGTTTATTGTTGCAATTCAGGAGAGATATTACTAGCCGGTTACTCTACCACCTGCCATTTGGTGTGTGTTGCCAGCGACCGCTCAAGCATCCAAGGACTAGTACGAGTTTGTCACCTGCATTCGATTTCGAGGGTGGAGCTCAACTAACACTGAAAGTTCACTGTTTCTTAAACTCAAGAAGCCCGTGTATCTTACGTTCTTTAGAAACCGATTATTATTATATAAAATTTTGTCTCATCCGTCTTCAGGTGGCCTCCAGCCAACCAGAAAGGTACGTTACAACAACATCTGGGGGGAAAATGTTCAAGATAACGAGTTGGTAAGAGAAATATTACCATTTTTTTTAGTGCTAAACGAATTCTTTCATTATCTTGGACGAATTTATTAAGTGAAATACCTACTGTAGCGGCGTGAAACTTGCTCTAGTAACTCTTAAAGGTTGCAAAGCATGAAAAGACAGCGATAGAATTATATTTACAGGTATTTCTAGTTAGAGGTCTGTTTATTGATCCCTACGTGCTTAGCTATAAATTTACTGTGATTATTTTATACTTCCGTTTTATATTATTATTATTATTATTATTATTATTATTATTATTATTATTATTATTATTATATTTGTGAGAGAAGAGGCTCCTTCGACGACAACCTGCATATTCTTTCCTAGACCTGGCCCATAGAACACAAGAAAAAAAAAGTCCGAAGACAAGGATGAGGCGTAACGGTGAAGTATGACTTTGGGGTCGCCTCTGTAAGTGAGGAAGGTTATATAATTGGCATGCTGTTTCCCTGCTATCCAAATATGATGACATAATTTTATGAATTATCTAACGAAGCACTGATGATTTTTCATGTTTTTTTTAAGTGTCTTAAGTATTATTATAGCATGAATTCGTCTCTGCATTATTTTCCTGGTCACGAGTTTGTGCTGTCTGAGCTAAGAGCCATGAATATGCTTGCGGAGTGTCCTGTGAAAGTGTAGCATGCATAAAACTTTTTTTTTTTTTTTTTTTTCATAAAAGACGTCCTGTTTGTTCCTACTGTTGCTAACCCAAGTAACAGATATGTAATTCATCTTTTTATACATTTTTATTATGCATTGAATGGTTTTCATTGAGCGACGTTTATTCGTCCATGTATTATCGTTACGTTTCCATCGTTTAACATGCATGACCTGTACACATAACGTAGCTTAAAAGTCGAGTGTTGGAACGTCGTGCGTCTGGCAGCGTCACGTCCGCACACTGAAAGCGTCATGGTCTTAAACATCTACATATGTAGATCTTGCACCCAACATTGACTCGTCCACACAGTAACAACAGGCTTAATCTAATCTAGAACAAAGTGACAAATTATATCTATAGGGAAGTTTTTGGGAATTATCACAGAAAATACTTTTCTGAGTAATAGTAATTAACTAGTATATGTCCGTGTATGGAATATAGCATGTAGTGTTTCGAACGAAATTTCTTAAACTTAAGATTCTCTTAATATATATATAATAATATATATATATATATATAATATCTATATATATAATATTATTATATATATATATACTATATTATATTTATATTATACATATATATTATATATATATTATTAGAATTACTTTTTTTCTGTCTAAGCTTTTAACGTTCTTTTTTTTATATAATTTATTGCTGTATTTTGATTGCACAATTTCAGGTTGTGTTTCATTTCTCCCTTTTGCTGTATTTAATTTACGATGAATATTGCTAGGAAAGTGACTACTACTACTACTACTACTACTACTACTACTCTACTACTACTGATAATAATGAAAAAGTTATGGTAATGTTTCCTCTGAACATCGGCCTATTAAAAGCAAGTTCATCCTAAATATTTAACGTTACATTAAAAAGAGAGAGAGAGAGAAATCAGATAAACAACCGTCTGCCCCTTTTCCTCGTCATTTCCTTTGTTAAATATCGAGTTCATACGTCACCCAAACACCCACTGTTGTAATCCTACTGCCCTGATGTTTAGTAATTTATCATCCGCTGTAATAACTGCATCTCACAGATACGTCTAGCGGTTGCCAATTTTGTATTTTTCTATTTATTTTCTCGCGTTAACGATTACAGTCGGCCTTAACTTAGCGTTACTTTCTTATATTTTACTGCGATTCTCTTTAATCAACCCTTAATGCTTAATAGACTGCCTACATAATAATAATAATAATAATAATAATAATAATAATAATAATAATAATAATAATAAACGGGATTTGCAAACTGTCTGTAAAAATGTTGTAGTGACTATTGGTTTTCATACGAGAGTATGCTTATGTTGCTCTTATAGAGACACGGACTTGTAAGGCTGAAAGACAAAACGAATGAGAGAGAGAGAGAGAGAGAGAGAAGAGAGAGAGAGAGAGAGAGAGAAGGGTGTGGGCGGAGGAGAAACTTTTCTGGCAATACGTGAATCTTGTTTTTCATCTCATTCTTTTTCTGGTCAGCGGTCAGAAATATATATGTAATTTTATATATATACTGATATTTCACATAATTGTTTTTATTTTAGATTCTAGAAAGCGTCCAAAATTAAGTAAAAAAAAGAATTGCGAGTTTTATTGATGATAACGATTCATTGATGAATGCTTAGTTTATATTATATTCTGTGCGTCTTCCTTGGATTCAGATTAATGCTTGTCTAACCTCCCACTTGCTCTGTTCCTACGGGAATCCTTTAAAAACGGCTCCTTGCAGGACCAGCTCCCACCGGAGTCCTGTGGATAAGATCCACCTCCCACTAAACTTTCTCCATCCTACATACGCCCACACGAACGAGCACTTTTTTTTTTTTTTTTTTTTTGTCACTCGTTCTTTTTGACCTTGCCTGCCTTGAAATAGTCACCCGACCAGCTCTCTTGAAGAGACATCGGTTATTCCCTGTTTCTGGGTTGTTTCGATTGCTTGTAAACTTCTAAAGAATTAATTTTGTTGATTTTTTCTTAATTTTAATTCAAGCATGTCGTATTATCTTGTAATTTTGTTTAAATCGTCAACTTTTTACCAGTGACGTTTGCTAATATTTCCATCATGACAAAGGTATTCTCATGTATATGTCATATTTTGATGATGTCCATAATCCTTGGCGTATTTTAATAATTTTCTTTATCAATAAAAGTATTTCTCTGATGAAGCATAAAACTTATATAAAAAACGAACTCATTGAAGTGGTGTTTTTGTTTGGATGAACATAATCACAAGATGCGCGAGCAGTTTATTTGGTTTTTAATTCAGTGGTTACTTTTGACTGGTAACGTAATTACATCTTTGCATGAGTGATTGCATTTTTTTGCATGTATGTACTGTGAAACCAAAACCAAGGGAAACTACACTTTTGATAACAAGTTTACTCACTGCCTCGACCATGGTGGCTGTGTTTGATTTTAGTAAGTAGATTAACTTTTTTTTATTGTTGGGGTAAGTCAGGCATATTTCACCGAATTTTTTGTTTAATTGTCAAAGACTCCTTTAAGTTTAAAGTCAGTACTGTAATCCGGGACGAGATGATTAAATTTTAGGTCTGGGATTAAGGCTTTTGCCTTCGTAATGTTGTATTGCTTCTCATCAGGAAATCATCTGTACTCTTCAGTTTATTTGTTCAACTTCTCGATATTCAGTGGAAATCGTCAGCTGGTCACCTGGTATAGCGGTTAGTGTCGTGCAATGCCATTCAGATGTCGTGGGTTAGCGTCTCCTGTGGCGCGATGAAAATTCACTGGTTCTGTATCGTGATCAGTTACTGGTGCAGTGTCGGGTCTTTAGCGGTGGGAGGTTGTCATGGTAATCGCTTCATAGCGACAAATGATAAGTTAAAGGAAATGAAAATACATTTTTTTCGAGTAGGTCTGCAACAAGGATGCATCCATGCACGTGTTGGAGGCGCCTGTTCTCATGATGGTTTGAGAATCGCCAGGAGGGATATGGAACTCAACAATCGCCGACGTGTTGTTAGAAACACAGCGTATTATGAGGCAACATTTCGTCAAGATCCTTCTAAAAAGTTCGTGTCATCTCGGGAGTCTGTGGCATTCACTGGTAGGCCCCGCCCCCAGATCGCCGTATATATATAACTGACGAAGTATCAGAGATCAGATCAGCAGAGAGATCAGTGAGAGAATATCAGAGAGAGATAAGAGAAAAAGGAACAGACGAAGGATAAGAGAGGAAGAAGGCGAGTGAGAGTTTGATCGGAATCGGGTCAAGTTGTCCAGTCAGAGAGAGAGAGAGAGAGACAGACATTTTCTGACGTTGAGCAAGCCTTCAGAGAAGAAACATCCTACAAGTTGGTTTTGAGGAATAACCTGCCCTTCGAGTATCAAGAATAGACATTGCTTTTTGCAGTGTGGAGTCAAGAAGACGTCTGAAGTTATAGTTCTCCTTTGTGAAGCTGTAGCTTCGAGCAGCATTGATTTTTGACAGCTGCAAAACTGGCCAGCAAGTATTTCATTACTTCATTGTTTCCCCAGTTCACATACTGTAGAATTCATTTTTGTTATGTAAATAGGAGAAACCCTGCATTTATCTTTGTTAGTAAGCTTGTAAATAAACTTTTGTTATGTTTGTGTTTCTTTCTATATTCATATCCCGAGTTTCAACTGTTGGTGTTGAATCCTTTTTTGTCTATTATATTATCGAACCTGTAGTGGACCTCGGTCCATAACATTTGGCGACCTTGCCAGGATATTCGGCACCGTAACAGATTGAAACAGGGAGAATATAGAAAGAACCAGAAGGAGATGGTGAAAGAGTTTATTGAGTCTGGTAAGCTTCTAGGTCTAGAGGGGAAGGATCTCCATGAGTATGTTAAGAAGAAAGAAAGAGAAAAGTATGAGAGAGATGAAAAAGCAGCTGAGAGAGAGGAAAGAGCAGCTGAGAGAGAAATGCAACAAGAGAGAGAAGCAATGAAAATGCAGCAAGAGAAAGAGAGAGAAGCAGTGAAAATGCAGCAAGAGAGAGAAGTAATGAAAAGGCAGCAAGAGATAGAAATGTTGGTAATGCAGCAGGAAGAAAGAGAAAAAGAGCGTATGCACGAGTTGGAAATCGCTCAGTTAAGGCAAAGTACTCGTAACAGTCAGACGGGCGAGAACGAAAATACAGCTGATGATTTAGGTATGAGTGCAGTGTTGAAATTAGTACCAAAGTTTGATGAGGAAGATGTAACGACATATTTCATGTCTTTTGAGAAGTTAATGGAAAGAGAAGGTTCTCCTAAAAAAATGTGGACTCTATATTTACAGTCAGCTTTGCGTGGTAGGGCGCTAACTGTGTATAGTTGTATGTCTAAGGAGGAATGTGATGATTATGATATTGTGAAAGAAACTGTTCTTAGCGCGTACAGGTTAGTACCCGAGGCATACCGTAAGAAATTTAGAAGTTTAAGAAAGGACGAGAATATTACGTATGTAGAATATGGTAAGAAGTTAGAAAGGCTGTTTGTTGATTGGTTAACTTCTGCTAAAGTTGAGGATTTTGATGGTTTGAAGAACTTAGTGTTGTTAGAAAACTTCAAAGATAACGTATCCCCTGAGATATAACTTTATATAGAAGATAGGCGAGAAGTATCTTTTGCAGGAGCAACTAGGTTAGCAGATGAGTATAGTTTGACTCATAATTTAAGTGTCAGTAAAAAGCGAAATGATCCTTCGTCTAGTAGAGTACAAAGCAGTAAAGGTTTCAGTTCTAGTAACAGCAATGCGAGTAGAAGTGACTATTCCTGTTATGCATGCAGAAAACCTGGTCATATGTCTAAGGTTTGTAAGAAAAAAGTGGTATCTAGTGACTCAGAATTAACTTGTTTCCGATGTAATGGGAAAGGGCATTTAGCGAGAAATTGTGCAGTAGAAAGGAAGGACATTAAGAAACCAGTGTCTCTAGTTAACCTTTCATCAAGTAGGAATAATGTGATGAGAGAAACTAGGAAATTTTTTGGTGAATTTCTGTCAGAAGGTGTAGTTTCCTCTCTAGGAGGAGTAGATTCGAGAGAAGTAGTCTTGCTTCGAGACACAGGAGCTGCTGTTCTCACTAATTAGGAGAGAGTGTGGCAAACAAGGCAGAAATCAATATGGAAGAGAAAGTCATGTTAGGTGGATTTCCTAACACTTGTGTTCTTTGCCCTTTGTTGAAGTTAAACTTAGAAAGTCAGGTAGTGGCAGGAGAAGTGAAACTAGCAGTTGTTGACAGTTTGCCCGTTGATGGCATTGACATTATTGTCGGTAATGACTTAGCTTTATCCAAGAATGTGAATCCTGTTGTGAGTGAGATTCCAGTGCCTGAAATGGTAGTAACTAGGTCAGGGTTAGATACAGACATAGACTACGGTCATAGTTTGTCCGTCGATTCGAACGAGTGTGAGTTCGTGGATTTGAACAAGAGCGAGTTCATGGATTCGAACGAGTGTGATAGAGGTGGCGAGGTTGATCTCGGCGTGAGTGTGGCTGAGAGACCTGACTCTATTGGTGTTGACAGTGATAGCCAAGCAGAAGGTGTAGCTGTTGAGAGTAACGTAGTCCTTGTAGTGGAATCAAGTAATAGTTACGGTGATGAATTAGGCACTCACCTTTTGAATAAGGGTGACTAGTCAAGTTTCAGAGAGAGGATGAGACACTAACCCGAATTTTTGAATGTGAACTGGATGATGATCTCGATAATGTGTGCAAGGAAACTTTTTGTTTGAAAGACGAAGTTTTGTGTTGTTATGTTCGTTTTAAGTCAGGTATTAAAGAGGAAATCACCAAACAATTAGTGGTTCCTAGGAAACTTCGTGAGCTAGTTTTGAAGTTAGCACATGATGAGCAAGGACATTTGGGAGTAAATAAAACTTTCAGGTGTATTAGTAGGGTGTACTTTTAGCCTAAAATGAGGAGTGACGTAAAGAGGTATGTTTTAAGCTGTCATGAATGCCAAATTGCCGGGAAACCGAATCAAGTAATTCCCAGTGTTCCGTTGTGTAATATTCCTTCAGTAGGCGAACCTTTTTAGAATGTAGTTATCGATATGGTCGGACCGTTACCTAGAAGTAAGGGAGGGAGTATATATCTGTTGACAATCATTGATAGACTAACTCGCTATCCAGAGGCGATACCCGTAAGAAGTTGTAACGCGAGGACCGTAGTTAAATGATTGTTAGATTATTTTTCTAAGTTTGGGCTGCCTCGTACTATACAGAGCGATAATGGTAGTAATTTTGTATCCAAATATTTCAAGGATAGAATGGAAGAGTTAGGCATTAAACTCGTAACTTCCACACCTTATCACCCTGAATCACAAGGCATTGTGGAGCGGTTTCACCAAACGTTAAAGAGTTGTTTACGAAAACTGTTTAGTAACTTTGAATATGACTGGAAAGAAAAGTTACCTTTTGTTTTCGGTCACACAGCTAAAGGTCCTTTGGAAATGCTAAAATGTAACTTAATGCCTAAAGAAGGTAGTGAGGACTACATAACTAATCTAGAGTTTTAGAAAAACAATTTAAGAGTTGCTTGGCAACTAGCGAAGGAGAACGAGAGTGGAAGTCAAGGGGAGACTAAACGGAAACATGATCTTTGAGCGAAAGAAAGAAGTTTTTGTGTGGAAGATAAAGTTTTAGTACTAGTCCAGAAAGAAGGTCGCTCTTTATCTTATAAGTTCGAAGGTCCTTTTTCAGTTTTAGAGAAGAGGGGAAATCTAAATTATGTAATCGATATGGGTTAGAGTAGAGCAAAGTGGATGCATGTAAACTTTCTTCAGAATTATAAAGAATGCCCCGTGCTGTGGCCACCGCCTGTGTTCGTAGTAATGGTATCACAGAGAGAAATTAGTTTTGAGAAAAGCGCAAGATGTGTTTTAGTATTTCCAAGTTTTAATCAGAGTTCAGGAAACGGAAAAAGTAAGAGGAAAGGATAATGTTATAGCTGATAACCTCTCTAGAGATTTTTCAGAATGAGTAGCCTGATAACCGTTTTCTGTTTTGGCATGAGTGGGTGAGTGAATGGAGAAGTGTGCATGTTTAACTGGATTAAAGCTTTATGCAGAATTGTTCCCCTGCTGTTTAATTCTTGTTTCTCTTTAGAAAAAGATAAAATTAGTTGATTTCATTTTTATTCTTTTGGGGGAACATGTCATGGTAATTGCTTCATACCGACGAATGATAAGTTAAAGGAAATAAAAATACAATTTCTTCGAGTAGGTCTGCAACAAGGATGCATCCATGCACGTGTTGGAGGCGCCTGTTCTCATGATGGTTAGAGAATCGCCAGGTGGGATATGGAACTCAACAGGCGTCGACGTGTTGTTAGAAACGCAGTGTATTATGAGGCAACATTTCGTCAAGATCCTTCTAAAAAGTTCGTGTCATCTCGGGAGTCTGTGACGTTCGCTGGTAGGCCCCGTCCCCAGATCGCTGTATATATATATGACTGATGAAGTATCAGAGATCAGATCAGCAGAGAGAGATAAGAGAAGAAGGAACAGACAAAGGATAAGAGAGGAAGAAGGAGCGTGAGAGTTTGATCAGAACCGGGTCAAGTCGTCCAGTCAGAGAGAGAGAGAGAGGGACAGAGATTTTCCAACATTGAGCAAGCCTTCAGAGAAGAAACGTCCTACAAGTTGGTTTTGAGGAATAACCTGCCCTTCGAGTATCAAGAATAGACATTGCTTTCTGCAGTACGGAGTCAAGAAGACGTCTGAAGTTATAGTTCTCCTTTGTGAAGCCGTTGCTTCAAGCATTGATTTTTGACAGCTGCAAAACTGGCCAGCAAGTATTTCATTACTTCACTGTTTCCCCCGTTCACATACTCTAAGAGTTCATTTTTGTTATGTAAATAGGAGAAACCATTCTGCATTTATCTTTGTTAGTAAGCTTGTAAATAAACTTTTGTTATGTTTGTGTTTCTTTCTATATTTGTATCCCGGTTTCAACTGTTGATGTTGAAACTTTTTTTGTTTATTATATTATCAAACCTGTAGCAGCCTCAGTCCGTAACAGAGGTTGAAACCAACATTCTTTGGAAGCTTGAATTTCAAGTCAATGACCCCTTTGGCGCACTTGTTCCACATGAATAGGTTTCAGTCTACTGAAATAATAATAATAATAATCACAACAATATTTTCAGTTTTGCTGATTCGTTCTGAAAAAAGCTTCTCAATATTTATGGCTTTGTTATGTCCCTTCTCGATATTCAGAGGCCTTCATCTTTATGATACTTACAATTTTGTCGATTATCTTCTCAATATTCTGAGAAAAGCATCTCAGTATAAGTATTCAGAAGAACTCATTTAGTAATATTATTATTTTTGCCACTACATTTCGATGTCAGGAAGAGCTCAGCTCAATAATGTTTCAGATTGTCGTACCTCTTGACAGAATTCTTGGCAGACCATCATTAGGAAATAAAAGTGCTAAGCTTGTAATGGTGCTTGGGGTCTAAATAATCCTGACACTGGCACTGATTTAACTTACAAAATGAAGGGTCACCAGTGCTTCTCATTGCACTGAAAATAAAAGTTGTGAAGACATCAAACTCTGCAAAAAGTAGTGGAAACGAGAGAAGGGGAACATAGGAACTTACTAGCTTTTACATATTTTTTGTGTAAAAATTGTTTTAAAAAATTAAACCACATTCTAGATATATTACTCATTATTAACCCTTTGACTTACCAGATTTCTGCCATGGGTAGTGGAGAATCTTCTGGCCCCGATTTCCTCATCAATCAATCAACACACACCTGCCTGACAGTGATCAGTGGATCAGATGCCCGCGACGCTGTGATTGGCATGTCAAAATGCACAGGCGGAATCAAGCAGCAGTGGTTCGCCAAAAATAACCAGTGGCACTGGGGAGGAAACCAGGCTCTCTGTCTTTCCAGAGACAAGTCTGGAAAGTTGTGTCTTGCACCTCAGAACACAGTGTCGCAATCATGGGTCCACGATGAGCAAGACAGGCTGGCCTTGGGGTCAGAGGCACTTGATGTGCCCTGGGAAAGCCCAAGAACTCAAATTATCTTTTACCCCAAGCACTCGGGGATCAACCAGAAGTGGTGGACATTTTCTAAGCTGAAATCTTGTTTGGCTGACAAACAGCTGACAGGTGAACATTGCTTGGCCCCGCCAGTCTTGCAGATTTGCAAAAAGGAGATTAGTCGTTGTTCTGCAGTTAAAAATAACAATTCAGAAACCTGCAGTGAATGTAACTGCCAAGGTAAGTTGCAGTGCCTGGTCTCAATCAGTACTTTTTCCAGTCAAGTGTTCATACTTTAGAAAACTTTTACACTTGTTTGCCTTTTGTAAGAATGCAGAGTTTGTGGACATCTTGTGCCATAAAACTACTGATTGATGGATGGCAGTCAGTACTTTTTACAGTTAAGTCTTCATACTTGTGCAAATATTTTCACATTTGTTTGCCTTCTGTAATAATATAGAATTTTGCGTAGGCCTTATGCCATAGAACATTAATAGTAAAATTTTATTCTTTTCTTTGCAGTGGGCAAAGACTTCCTCATGTTATCTCATTCAGGGGAGGTGATACCCAATGTAGGAAGCACTGGCAACCCGGAATATCTCGTCAGTCAGAGTACACTCACCTGCTTAACTGTCTTGAGTGGCACAGGCCCCAGTGATGCTACAATTGGACTAGCACCATTCAGTGGCACCATTAATCAGCAATGGTTCATCCAGGATTCAACTTGGATTTGGGCTGGAAATCGTTCCTGTTGCCTTGCTCAAGACAGGAAACAGGGCACCTTAGTGCTAGGGGCAGTTGGCAGCAGCAAAGCCACGTGGAATCTCGATGACCAAGGGATGATGGAGACCAACTCACAGGTTCTAGATGTACCATGGGAGAAACCAAGAACTCGTGTTATTCTCTACCCGAAGCATGGCGGCGTAAACCAGAAATGGTGGAAGCTCTCCCAAGTCAAATCGATTCTTCAGAAGTCTCCAGAGATGAAAACCTCTTATCCTGCACCTTTAGTAAACATGGCCGACAGGATAACAGTTCAGAACCAGAGTTGTCAGTGTAAGTGCTATTGTGATTTTTACTTTTGCTTACTTATTTTTATGCAGAGGAGAATCAGTATTTCAGTTCTTTTGGAATAGTAGAAATATTTTGTAATTAATCTAACAGGGACAACCATAATCTGACTACATTTCCTGTTCCCAGACTGATATCTTCATAAATCTGCCATTCTGATAATTTTTGTAGCTTCAGGTTTTTTTTCAAACGACATAGAATGATAAAAGTGGTAACTAACCTCTTATCCTTTGTAACACTGGATATAAAGTCCCTTGTAAAGTGTCAGTTGCATGAGATTCTTGGTGGGAACTTTGTAGGTTTGAACTTCTCTAGCATTGAAAATTCACTGCTGTAACAAAAGCTTAGTGCTTAGGTGTCAAAGATTAAATTAAACAACCCTCAAATGCTTTATCTTATAAAGGGAAAACTTACCAATGCTACTGCTTCAGAACCTTTTCTAAAACAATGGACAAACGGTGCTCAGTAGTACTAGGGTTAAGAGGCTTATTTGCCCTAGGTGGATAAAGCATTTCTGCTGCCAAGTGGTGCTCAGTAGTACTAATGTTAAGAGGTTTATTTGCCCTAGGTGGATAAAACATTTCTGGTGCCTGACTGGTTGCTATAAGTGTCAATTTCATTACTGAATAGTCTCTTTTTATAGTTGAAATGAAAAGGTGATAACTTCGTTTTTCTTTATAGAACGGATACCAGTTTAAGATATCATGAATTCCCTTTTTTCATATCTCTCCCATCCTCTCTAGTACATGCAAATATTTCAAGAAGAATCTTTAATTTTTACCTTCTTGCAAAATTTTCATAAATTTAATAATGCCCTATGCAAGTATTATTGTTACGAATTTTATACAGTTGTCACATGCATTGTAAAATACTGATTTCAACTAAAACATTTTTATCTTTCATACTACTTGGAACCAAAAGGGAACCTGGAAAATTAGGTCAAGTTTATTGCTGTTAATCACTAATACCTCCAGTGAATGAAATTCCCAGTGTGACAAAGTTAATGCAGTCGCTTTTACCCAGGTTCTCTCATTAGATGGTATATCTTCCTATATTTCATTTTGCACTTTATTTAAAAAAAAAATATGATGGAGGTTATATTTTGTACCACAAACAAAAGTAATAAAAAGTGTAGTATGAAGTCTCATTGATGAAGCTTATTGAATTGTAACACATATGTGATCAACTGCTTTTTCAGGCAAGGAGAAATCTCGTACCAGAGTGGAATTGAAAGCTAGTGCTGCTTTTGAGGAACCAGAATATCTTATCAGCCAGAGCACGCACACGTGCTTAACAGTGCTCAATGGTACAGGTCTAAAGGACGCCAGCATTGGTTTAGCCCCCTACACCGGTAATGCAAGACAACAGTGGTTTGTGAAAGATGGAATCTGGGAATGGGGTCTGGACCGATCTTATTGCCTAGCTCCTGACTTGCAGAAAGGTGGATTAAAACTTGCACTAAAGAACTCACATGCATCATGGACTATAGATAAAGATGGACTGTTTATGAATGGCCCTCATGCCTTGGATGTGCCTTGGGAAGGAACAAGAACAAAGGTTATTTTGTATGCAAAACATGGTGGCATCAATCAGAGGTGGTGGTGTATGTCAAGTCTCAAGTCGTGCGTTGGTTGCAAAATGTATCCGCTATCTGCATCAGATGAAAACACCTTCAAAGATGAAGTGGCACGGGGTATAGTCAACCGCCTATGTCCTCTGACGGAACCTTTACCTCATCCGAGGGATATTGATCACTATCCAGGAACTGTTGCACCGGGAACTCCAAGAAAAACTCTGATGTGTACCCTAATTGTTGGAACCGTACAGCAGCGTAGTAACCTTCGTATGACAGTTCCTGAAGACTGGCAGGCTACCAATATGTATGTAGTTGCAGGTGATATATTCACTATCACATTGCCAAATATAACTGAAAAGCAGGCTGAACAAATCACAGTTAGAGTTGGAGCTCACCGAGACTGTCTTAATCCTACATCACCCAATCTGCAAAAGGGTTTCTTTAAACGCATGCCAGTTGTGTCTGAGGAATTTGACCTTAATCCAGGTGTCAATCGTCTGCGTAGCCAGTTTGGAGGTAACCTTATCTTTACGTACGAAGGAAAAGAGAGATTTAATGTCATGGCTGAAGTGAAAAATATTGTTGAAACACCTCATTATATTCTTGGTAAGTCGAACAGCACGGACTGGAAAAAAATGAAAGATCTAGATGCACCATTTTCAGTTCTTGAAACTGACAAAGTTGTGCTGATAGCTCCAACTTCTGAAGCAAGAGGCATTGTGGATATTGATGGTTTACTCCGCAGATATGATGACATCATGACAAAACTAGAAGACCTCTCAGGCTTTACTGAAAGTGACCCACCACCCCAGGGTAAACAGTGGATGGTTGATGATGTTCAGATAACTGCTGGAAGTGCACATGCAGGATTCCCAGCAATGTTTGATCACGAGTATTATGACCTGACTTCACCCAAAACACCACATGACTGGGTTGTCTGGCATGAGCTTGGGCACAACTACCAGCAAGGCCCATACTGGTCCTATGCCTATGGGAGTGAGTCTACTGTGAATTTGTTCTCTCTTTATATCGAAGAGAAGCTGAAAGCAGACGACCGCTTGAAGAGGGAGAACAGGTACTTACCAACAGCCCAAGCAGTCGACAAGGGACTGACATTTGAACAAGCCGACTGCTGGCAAATGTTAGTTTTCCTGATGGAAATAAAACATTCATTTCCGAGTCATGGGTGGGAGATGTATCGGCACTTGAATCGCACCGTCCGGGCCCTGTCAGAGCATGATGCTGCTGTGCTGAAGAAAAACCGTCAGAACCAGTACGACTACGTTTATGTTACGCTTAGCCGTTTCATTGGTACTGATTTGCTACCTCACTACCAAAGGTGGTCTTTGCCAGTTTCTGAAAAGGCACAGAATGAGGTGAAATCTCTGGGATTACCTAAAGCTCCTCAGAATATGTCTGCTAGCAGCAATCCAGAGAAGTGCATAATCTCTTAATGTAAACGGTGATTTGAAGGTTTGCCTGCAGATGTAAATGTTTGGCAATCAGAATCAGGGAGGTCCATTTCATTTGCATTAATATTTACTTTTATTATTTTCTGATAATTTTCGCAGAGCTGTGCCCTTCATCTTATAATCATAATATATATTATATATATCATATATATATAATATATAATATACTCACACTAAGTATATATATATAGATATATATTTATATATATAATATATATATTCTCAACACTCAATCTATATATATATATTATCTATATATATATATATATATATACTATATATATATATATATATATATCGCATTCGTTTTGGATAGTATCGGACTGGTGGCTGAACTGTTACTGTTTTTGTGTATGAATGCAGGTCCTGTGAAAAAAAATATATACTTTCTTCTACTGACTTGCTACTACCTAAATATACTGAGGTGAACACAAGAAAATGAATATTTCTTGCAATTTTTTACATCACATTGGTTAAGAAGTTGTATGAAGAGAATAGTGTTTAGTTACTGACGACTTTCATTGTTAGATCGTAGGCCTATATAAGATTGACCTAGTTTTTTTAATACCTTTAAACATACTTTGCTAAAGAAAGTCACACAAATCCTTAAGGTTTTTGCATTACATAATAAAAACATAACTGTTCCATTGGTTTTTGTGCACTGTTATACAGATAGGAAATACTGTATTATTGATTTTGTGGCGGAGATCACCTTCTACTATCCTGTTGTAGTCTCCGAATATATATTAAAATGCAGTCAGAATAAAATATATATTTCATATATTTTAGTATTGATAATACCAAATCTTGTCACGCAAAATACCACAATAACACCATGTAATTTGGAAAATTACTTAGCACTCTCCCTGATTATGAAAACCGTAAGATCAGAAAAGCAGAAAAGATTCATTATAAGAAATTCAGTTAACTCTTCCATTCGTTTTAATAATATTGATAATAATAATAATACTGGAACCCTATGTAAAGGTGTTTCACGGGCTTCTGATGTCTTGATTCTGGAAGCTTGTAAATTCCTGGTTCTGGAAGTTGGAGGCGGGGAATCCTTCGCTCTGGAAGATGTGGGTCTTGGTTATGACCTGATTGCGAGGCTAGAAGCCTCCGAACCCCTAGTCGTGACCGGAAACTGGTTGTAACTGACTCTTGTGATGGTCCTGAGTCTAGGAGGCTGTTGGTGTAGTATGTGGCGACTGGTGTTCCTGCCTCTTCCCAAACTGCGCGGTATCCTCCATTGCCAGTGGTGTACCGAGTTACTCTGGAATAAAAAGGATTTAAAATTCTCCAAGTAATGGTGGCATAGGCCTATAAGGGCTTTTAAGATTGTACTGAATACAAAATCACTTTATAAGAGTCCATTAGTCTAGAGCCATCTGTATTCACCCGCGGCGATACCCGAAGGTAATAAGATCTCCTTTTGTTATTTGATGTCACCAGTTTCAGATAAATGGACGCCATACGCGAAGATGTATGACAAAGGCTGTAAAAAAAATAAGATGGAATAAAGACAGATATTTACTCGTGATGTACTTCTAATGGACGTCATACCAACATAAATACTCCACCCTTGGGCTACGAAGTAAAAAAAAAATATTTATTCTGAAAATCTACCTGTTCGTTATTGAAGTTAAATTGGGGAGCAGCTGATGCTACGCAAGTTGTCCTAATAAAGGCTTCAGACATCGAAATAAAAAATGTGTCAATAAGGTAGATTGATAGATAGGTAAACAGACAGAATGATAGATAGTTAAACATAAGATGTAGCCTGACCCCTAATTATCTGGTAGTACATATTAAAAGTTGGGTGGAATATATACGTACATTTAATTATATATATATATAATATATATATATATATATATATATATATATATATATATAGATATTATAATATATATATATATATATATATATATTATATATAATATATATATATATATATATATATATATATATAATACACACCTTATAGAATTTTTCTTCACTAGAATTACAGTAGAACAAATTACAGTATCAAGTATGTGTGGCACTTTCCTTGAGGCTAAGAAAAAAACATAAAGAAGGCGCCATCTGACCTTGAGATGTGTCAAACTTAGCCCCGTTTGAGTGAACCTCAGGTACCGTGCATGATTACGTACCCCCACCAGAATGACTCACTTCGAATTTTGTACTGTTTCTCATCTTCGACATCAATATTAGGCATCATTATGTAACTATTAGTTGTTAATTTCCTTATAATTGGTATTACATCGAAATATAAAGCTTTATTTAAGACTGTGCTTGCGATACACGAATTTAATGACGAATAATATCGTACGCGCCGAAAGAGAATGCGTCTTTTCCACTTGTGTGTTAATACTTACTGCAAACTCTTTGTAAGCTTTTTTTCACCTTCTCTGTAAATGTTTTTGAATTATTATTCTGCCACAGCTACAAAGAGAGAGAGAGAGAGAGAGAGAGAGAGAGAGAGAGAGAGAGAGAGAGAGAGTTCAAATCAGAGCTATGGGAATATATGAGAGACATTATACATCTGTGACTCGACGAACTCCATCTGGTGTGTGTTGCGACCAGTCTCACGCCGTCGTATTTGCCTCCGGCGCTCTGATTCCAAAGGCAGACCAACGTCAAAGTTCACGGGAACTTCGACTCGAGAAGAACCTTGAGCATCTTCCCTTCTTCAGGAACCAATTATTATTATTTTAAGAAAAATTCCTCTCCTCCGTCTTCAGGTGGCCTACAACCAACCACTAAGGTAAGTTGCAACATCTAGGGAAAAAAACTTTGTTAAAATTAACGAGTTTAAGACAATTAATAAGAATATTTTTTTTTTTAGAGTTAAACGAATGCTTTTATGACCATGGAAGAATTTGAGAGGAATTCCGTTTTGGCGTGAAGATTATTCTAGGAGGACTCAAAAGTTGCAAGGCATAAAAACGCCGTGATATAATTGTATTTACAGGTATTTCTATATTCAAGAGTCAATGTTCGATATCACTGCGCTTGCTTGCTTGATCGTCATTATTTTGTCTTTTTATTGTGATAAATTTTATTGATATATATTTAAATTTAATATTTATATATTGATTTATTCATCTATTTTTTTTAAGAAAAAGTGGCTCTTAGGACGGTAACCTAATGTCCTTTTTTTAGACCAGGTCTAAAAGAACAGAAAAAAAAGAATAAGAATTAGACTCGTTAGGCCTAACCAAGAAGGAAGACCTAGCCTCGCTTCTATGCGAAAGGGACATTATATAAATATCATTGGAATGCATTTCCCTGTAATCTTGATATAATGACATTATCTTAATAGCACATTCGCACGGAGTACAGTCTTTTTTTTTATTTATTAAGAGGATTAAGTATTACTTTAGCAATGAATTTAATTTATCTTCGTATACCTGCTCATGTGTCTGAGTTAAGAGCCACGATTATATTTGCGGAATGTCCTGAAAGAGTTTAGCATGCATAAAACTATTTTTTTTTTCTTATTTTACACAAAAAGAGTCCTGATTGGACGATAATTATCTATAACCTGAACAACAGGTGCGATAGATCTCTCTGCGTATTTTTTTCAATTTAATTTATTTTCATTGGTTGGTATTTATCTACTCATTCATTTATAATTATTACGTTTCCATTGTTTAGCAAGCACCAAGTAGTGTAATTTAAAGGAAAGTTAATTTTTATTTTTCTTCGTGTTTCTTCGTATCATTTATTGTCATTGAGTGCCATTTATCTCTTCATTCATTTATTATTATTACTTTTCCATTGTTTGAACAAGCATGTCCGGTACGCAGCAAGTAGCGTAATTTAAGGGATAGTTAATTGTTTTCACATTCTGCGTCTGGCAGCGTAACCATCTCGAGCGCGCTCAGCGTGTTTGTGGTTTGGTACTACGCAGAGAACATTGACTCCAGAGTCCGGCGCAACGCTGGGTGGCGATTGGCGAACCGTGTGGAGGTCGTTTTCATGCTAGCATGATCGGATGTAAAAGGCTGCTTTCAGATGTTTTCATTTCCCAGTATGCCGCACCAAGTGTGTAAAACAGATGCTTTAGGCTTTTTTCCCCAAATAATTAATGTAAAAAATCTATTTAAAATTGTTTTAATAATTGTAAAAAAGTGATTATGATTAACTTGATAAAGGAAGTTCTGTGCAAAATTATATTGCCATTGCATTTGTTTAGACATAAAATAGACTCATCATCATTTAAATCAGTAGCAAGACAAGAGACCCTTGTAACGATAAACATTTAGGCTTTCCTGTTAACATTATGTTTACGGGAAATGATCTTTAGACAGCAAAGTAAACCATGTATTGTTTTGTATACGTTAGATTTTACCGATGGCCGAATGAATACAAAATTGAGACGAGTGTGGAAGTCAGCGGTGTGGCGAATTACCTGTCCTTTGTCTGAGTAGCTTTTACTAGTCTTTCCTATCTCTTAATTTATCGGTGTGTTGTTCGTTACGCAATTTTATCATATTTTGTTTGATAGGGAAGCTTGCCAGGAAAGTCTCTACTACTACCACTACTTCTACATACTACTATTAACAATAATATATTCTCTGCATATCAGCCTATTTAACCAAAACATGAACTCTGCTTTTCTACCATTTATCTTTGCAGTAAATATCCAACCACCCATCCGTCTTTGACATAGCCAATTTGTATATCTGCCCTATTGTTTTTTCAATTTCCTATCCCTTTCAATTCAAGTATTGCCAAAGGACATTTAGCAGTTGTTGAAGTATTTTATTTTTATATATATTTCCTCGTATTCACGATTACAGTCAGCCTTGACTTGAGATGGTTTCTTATATCTTATTACGATTCTCGTTGATCTTTGATGCTTAACGGATTATCAACCAAATATAATAATAATAATAATAATAATAATAATAATAATAATAATAATAATAATAATAATAATAGTATAATAATAATAATAATAATAATAATAATAATAATAATAATATATTCCAAAATCTGCTAACGTTGCTCTCTTTGCTTCAGAGCAAAGTCAGCAAGGTCTGCTAACTTTGCTCTTATACAGACAGGAACTTCTAAGACTAAAATGGTAATCTCTCTCTCTCTCTCTCTCTCTCTCTCTCTCTCTCTCTCTGACCTTGATTGTCTTGAAATGGTCACCTGGCTTGCTCTGTGTAGGAGATATCAGTTAGCGTGTTTCATGGTGTCCCGATTGCTTGCAAGTTTCCAATTAATTGACTTTGTTTAATTTTTCTTCAATATTCTATGCATGTCACCACTGCCTGTCATTGTGTTGAAATCGTAATTTTTTTCGGTGACTTTACTAATATTTCATAATTTTGAGAGCATTTTTCCCCTTATGGCATCGGCTTTTTATTTTATTTTATTTTTTCTTGTACCTGTCATACTTCTCTGTCATAGTTTGATGTCGTCATAATCCTCGGCGTATTTTGATAATTTTTTTTAACAAATGTCATAACTTATGATATTTACAACGAACTTATTTTAGAGGTGTTTTAATGTGGATGAACATAATTACAAGACAAAAGAATAAAACTATGCTCTGAAGACTTTATTCACGATTAACCGTTTGAATCTCCAGAATTCTACAATGGGTAGCGGAGATTATTCTGGTCCCGATTTCCTCATCAACCAGTCAGCTCACACGTGCCTGACAGTGATCAGTGGCTCCGGTGTCCACGACGCTGTGATTGGCATGTCAAAATGCACAGGCGGAATCAAGCAGCAGTGGTTCGCCAGAAATGGCCAGTGGCATTGGGGAGGAAACCAGACTCTCTGTCTTTCCAGAGACAAGTCTGGAAAGTTGTGTCTTGCACCTCAGAACGCAGTGTCGCAATCATGGGTCCACGATGAGCAGGAAAGACTGGTTCTGGGGTCACAGGCGCTGGATGTGCCACGGTCAAGCCCCAGAATCCAAGTGATCTTTTACCCCAAGAACTCCGGGTTCAACCAGAAGTGGTGGACTTTTTCCAAGCTGAAAGCTTATCTGGCTGACAAACAGCTGGTGGGTGAACATTGCTTGGCCCCGCCAGTCTTGGCGATGTGCAGAAAGAGATTAGTCGTTGTTTTGCAGTTAAAAATGACAGTCTGAAAGGCAAATGTAACTGTCAAGGTAAGCTGAAGTTTCTGATGTCAGTCAGTACTTTTTACAGTTAAGTGTTCATACTTTGAGAAACTCTTTTGCACTTGCTTGCCTTTTGTAAGAATATAGTTTCTGGACATTTTATGCCATAAATGTTTTCAGTTTGTACGTTTTTTAATAAGTTTTCAGTGAAATTGTGGGGATGAATTTAATCTTCAATATAATTTTTGAGATTTTCATTCAATCTATATTACCATTATTTCACTGTAGATGAGGTTAAGATGTTTTGCTCTTTTTGCAGTGGACTATCTCGTCAATCAGAGTACTCTCACCTGCTTAACTGTCTTGAGTGGCACAGGCCCCAGTGATGCTACAATTGGACTAGCACCATTCAGCGGCACCATTAATCAGCAATGGCTCATCCAGGATTCAACTTGGATTTGGGCTGGAAATCCTTCATGTTGCCTTGTGCCAAACTTGAAACAAGGCATCTTAATGCTAGGGGCAGTTGACAGCAGCAAAACCTCGTGGAATTTCGATGGCCAAGGGGTTCTGGAAACCAACTCAAAGGCTCTTGATGTACCAAGGGATATTCCAAGAACTCGTGTTATTCTCTACGCGAAGCATGGCGGCGTAAACCAGAAATGGTGGAAGCTCTCCCAAATCAAATCGATTCTTCAGAAGTCTCCAGAGACGAAAGCCTCTTATCCTGCACCTTTAGTGAACATGGCCGACAGGATAATAGCTCAGGACCAGAGTTGTGAGTGTAAGTGATTGAGGTTTTTACTTTTACTTGTTTACTTTTCTGGAGGAATAATTGGTCTCTCCTCAGATTCTCTCTTGCGAGAGAAGAGGAGAATCAGTATTGCAATTCTTTTGGATAAATATGATTATTTGTAATCTATCAAAAGAGCAGTGCATTGTAATCAAAAGACATCCAAAATCTGACTTTTTTTTGTGTATCTAGTTGCACTAACTAATTTCTTTGTTAATCTACGATTTTGACCATGTCTGTACCTTCAGGCATTTTATGTGATTAACTGTCTTTTCAGGCAAGGAATTGGTAACAGGTGCTGCTTTTGAGGAACCAGAATATCTTATCAGCCAGAGCACTCACGCTTGCCTAACGGTGCTGGATAGTACAAGTCCAAATGACACCAGCATCGGTTTAGCTCCCTACACTGGTGATGCAAGACAACAATGGTATGTGAAAGAAGGCATCTGGGAATGGGGTCAGGATCGATCTTATTGTCTAGGTCCTGACTTGCAGACAGGTATGTTAAAACTTACACTAAACAAGGAATCAAATTCATTATGGACTATAGATAAAGATGGTCTGTTTGTGAATGGCCATCATGCCTTGGATGTGCCTTGGGAAGGAGACAGGACAAAGGTCATTTTGTCCCCTAAAAATGGTGACATGAAGCAGAAGTGGTGGCGTATGTCAAATCTCAAGTTGTTTGTAGGTAGAAAAATTTATCCGCTATCTGCATCAGATGAAAATACCTACAAAGATGAAGTGGCACGGGGCATAGTCAACCGCCTATGTTCTCTGATGGAACCTTTACCTCATCCGAGGGATATTGATCACTATCCAGGAACTGTTGCGCCAGAAACTCCAAGAAAAACCCTGATGTGTGCCCTAACAGTTGGAAGCGTACAGCAGCGTAGTAACCTTCGTATGACAGTTCCTGAAGACTGGCAGGCTACCAATATGTATGTAGTTGCAGGTGATATATTCACTATCACATTACCAAATATAACTGAAAAGCAGGCTGAACAAATCGCAGTCAGAGTTGGAGCTCACCGTGATTGTCTCACTCCTACATCACCCAATCTGCAAAAGGGTTTCTTTAAACGCATGCCAGTTGTGTCCGAGGAATTTGACCTTAATCCAGGTGAAAATCGTCTGCGTAGCCAGTTTGGAGGTAACCTTATCTTTACATATGGGGGAAAAGAGGAATTCAATATCACAGCTGAAGTGAAAAATATTGTTGAAACACCTCATTATATTCTTGGTAAGTCGAACAGCACGGACTGGAAAAAAATGAAAGATCTAGATGCACCATTTTCAGTTCTTGAAACTGACAAAGTTGTGCTGATAGCTCCAACTTCTGAAGCAAGAGGCATTGTGGATATTGATGGTTTACTCCGCAGATATGATGACATCATGACAAAACTGGAAGACCTCTCAGGCTTTACTGAAAGTGACCCACCACCCCAGGGTAAACAGTGGATGGTTGATGATGTTCAGATAACTGCTGGAAGTGCACATGCAGGATTCCCAGCAATGTTTGATCATGAGTTTTATGACCTGACTTCACCTAAAACACCACATGACTGGGTTGTCTGGCATGAGCTTGGGCACAACTACCAGCAAGGGCCATACTGGTCCAATGCCTATGGGAGTGAGTCCACTGTGAATTTGTTCTCTCTTTATATCGAAGAGAAGCTGAAAGGGAGTGACCGTTTGAAGAGGGAAAATGTATACTTACCAACAGCCCAAGCAGTCGACAAGGGACTGACATTCGAACAAGCCAATTACTGGCAACAGTTAGTTTTCCTAATGGAAATAAAACATTCATTCCCAAGTCATGGATGGGAGATGTTTCGGCACTTGAATCGCACCGTCCGGGCCCTGTCAGAGCAAGATGCTGCTGTACTGAAGAAAACCCGTCAGAACCAGTACGACTACGTTTATGTTACGCTTAGCCGCTTCATTGGTACTGATTTGCTACCTCACTACCAAAGGTGGTCTTTGCCAGTTTCTGAAAAGGCACAGAATGAGGTGAAATCTCTGGGATTACCTAAAGCTCCTCAGAATATGTCTGCTAGCAGCAATCCAGAGAAGTGCATAATCTCTTAATGTAAACGGTGATTTGATGGTTTGCATGCAGAATTCTTTTTATGAAGACAACATTAGGTTTTTTTCAGTTCACATGTGTAGTACTTAGTTTGAAATAATCAGTACTATAAAAAATTCGCAGCTCCTGTGTATCTGGTATCTAGCCCCATCCCATACTTTTGAAAGACATGTTTGTCAGGAGAGGTTGGAGAAGGGTATTTACTCGTTGAAGGCTGGGAGAGACTGGCAAGTTTCCATCCCTGTGACTGGCTGATCACTAGCCAGTAAGGAGCGTCATAAGGGACAGGGCTGGATATCAGATGCACGGGTGATGTGAATTTTTTTTTATAGTAGGTGTGACGGTATTAGTCATCTTTGCCTCTATTTACATCTAGAGGTTAGACTTGTTTTCATTTGGGTTTTAATTTCGTTTTAGTGTCTAAATTACTCTCCGATTCATGTTTAATTTACATATACTTTATATTTAGTAATGACAGTAATCTGTCTCCCCATTCCACAAGTAGAATGGGCTGAGTCTTAGAGAATGTCATATAAGCAATAGTTAAGAAGCATTTCTTGTTAGGTGAATAAATATGGTTTTCTCTTTGATTTTTAACCTGTCTTAATGAAATATTAGAGGTTTTCTCCAGGTACTGGGTAAATCTTTGTTAGATGGGCATTAGATTTTCATATCCTTAACAAGCCAGCACAATATATATATATATATATATATATATATATATATATATATACATATATATAATATAATATAATATATATAGATATATATGTAATATTATATATATATAATATATATATTATATATTATATATAGATATATATATATATAGATATATATTATATTATATATATTATAAATATTATATAAAAATAATTTAATAAAAAATTATTTAAAATAATATATTTTATAATATCTATATATATAGATCTATAATATATATATAATATATAATATATATTATATATATATATATACTATAGATCTATATATGTAGATATAGATCTCTATCTATATATATATATATATCAATATATATATATATATATATAGATCTATATATATTATATATATCTCTATATAAATATAATATAAGATTAGATATATTAATAAGATAATTATGATTATATATAGAGATTAATTATATATATTATATTATATAGTTATATATATATATATATATATCCAATATATATATATATATATATATAGATATATATATATATAGTATAATACACTATATATATATATATAGATAATATATCTAATATATATAGATATAGAGATATATATATATATATATTATATATATATATATATATATATATATCTATATATATCTATATATATATAGATATATAGATATAGATATAATAATTATATATATATATTATATAAATTAAATATATATCTATAGATATAGATATATATACTATATATATATCTATATATATATATATATATATATATGTATATCTATATCTATAGATATATATATATATATATATATATATATATATATATATATATATATATATATATAATATATATAGTATATATATATATATATATACACACCCCTAGTTTAGGTATTGTCCAGACGGGTACGAGAACTATTAATGTTCAAATAAAAAAAATAAAAATAGCATTGCTATTGTGTTTCAATATTTTATGAAAGGTCCTATGAACAAGGAATATTGTTCTTATTTTCACCTAGGTTTTTGGCCATTACCTACCTACGAAAGTGACCCACTTACTTTTGTACTTGTCCAATTTAGGAAGTATGAAAAGAATAAAGAATTTAGTTAGTGATGACTTTCATTGTTGGATAATTGTTCTGTTTTTCATAGTAGGCCTATGTGAGATAGACCGACTTTCTTTTTTTATACTTCTAAATTTTATTTTCAAAAGTGAGGCACACAGATCATCTTTAACGTCGGTCATTTAGAAAACATTACTGTTCTATTTGGTTTCTGGATAGTTGAAAAGGAAGAAACATATTTCCCGTTCAACAATACCCGTTTATTTTGTCTACATCCATAGATAATTAATTACAATTATCAATATTTGAAATAATGGATAAGCAATAAATAGTCTGAATAATAAGTGACGTTAAATATAATTGGTTATTTCATGTGGGAATGTAATTTCCTACGTATAAAGGTTTGACTTTATATTTCTCTCTCTCTCTCTCTCTCTCTCTCTCTCTCTCTCTCTCTCTCTCTCTCTCTCGTCTGCTTAAATAATACGTAGCCATCTCTTGCTCTGCCGATAACAGCACAGGTAAGTCCCAATCTCCTTTTCGGCTCTGATGAAAGCTCTAATCTGAAATGGCCCCTCAATCAAACCTAGGCCACTTTGTTCTCAAATTGAGCTTGAAAAACGACCAAGTTCTGCAGAAAAGTGACATCCTGGCTCCTCTGTGTAATGGGAAAAATGTACCTTTAATTATTAGTGATTTATGTAGGAATTGATTCATCATCCTCCTCTAATATCTTTACACTGCTGTTGTAAGAGTGATTGGAACTGTGAAATGTTTTTGTTTTGTTGTGGACACGCGTGCGTGGCGGTGTAGCCAGTCCCTTGTTTTGTTCATCTTTCGCTTGGAGTATAGGAGCGCTGTCCTGAATCTTTCGTCTGCTTTTTGGTAACACTAAAAAAAACTATGTAAGGATCACGAATGCTCTCGAGTGTGAAAAGGACATCAACCGGTCCACCCTTCAATTTGGGCTATTTTACCAAATTATTAATACAAATTATTGTCTATCCCTTGCAAGGGATCTAGCCCAGGAGTTCTGAAGACTAGGTAAATTAACCAAGTCCAGGAGACTAGGCCTGGGAGAAATTTGGCATGATGTAATGAGTAATAAAGAAACGAGCTGAGTACCAGGAATTTTCTTCAATACCATCGTACCTTACCCCAAAATTGGGAATCAGCACTTCAATTGGCTCCCAGTGGGAAGACATCCCCTAGCCTCATCAGTAATAAGACCCATACACACAAGGAATATCATGTAATAGCAGGTAGGACAGGCCTACCCTAATTCCCAGGCAGCGTAAAGTCAGTCTTCATACCCACCGTGTCAACTATGACAGTACCATTCTCAGACTCCTGTCTCCAGGCAAGAAGACTGACAACAGTGCATATGTATACTAGTAGTCTTATTATTCTCGTATCTTAATGTCATGGTGAGGGAAAAATCCTCCCGTGACATTTAATGTCATAGTGGGAGAAAAATTCTCACCCGTGACATCTGGAAAGTTCCAAAGGAGAGCCCCTAGGTCTACCAAAGGACTGACTCCAGTACTGATTGTCATTTGGCTTAATATCGAAGTAAGGCACACAACTCCAACGAGATATTAAAATGACCTCAGGGCGGATTGTTGAATGAATATAGTGACTTAGAGGAATGCAAAAACGTTGGGGTTTATCGTTAGAGCAGATTAGATTAAACTTTAGAGGAAATCTTCAGGCTGTGGGGTATAATCTCCTTGTGTTTCCAAGGGCGTCTTCCTTCGCTCAGGTGGGGAACTCAAAGACCCATATTTGACTGAAATGGTCTCTAACATAACTTTCTTCAGAAGCCAGATGAATCTGAAGCGTTTCCAAAAAAAAAGATGTACTTTTATGTCATTGAAATCCGAATGAATTAACGTGCATAAATAAGAAGGTAAGATATTATGGTTAGACATTAAATACTCAGAAAAAATATCGTTTTCTTTAGAAAAGTTTTGTGAGTAAAAGAAAACGAACTTTTGTACTCTTCGTAGATTAAGAGAGAGAGAGAGAGAGAGAGAGAGAGAGAGAGGAGAGAGAGAGAGAGAGAGAGATTGTGACGTGTTGAGCTTTAATAGTATAGAATTTATCACTTCCCTTAATTTATTTCACTTCAGCGGAAATAATACTAATTTAAACCAAATGGTTTGTCTTACAGTCTCATATAGCTAGCTATCAAAAAGTAGTGCTAATGTTTGCATAAAAAATTATAATTCATAATTAAATTAAGGCAACTGATTCATAAGAAAACACAGCAGTTGATCATATAATTTAATTAAATAATAACAACATTCAAGGAACTCCTTCGTGAGGAGTAAAAATAGGAAACAGCGTTAAACTGGCATGGCTCCATCGCTGGGCCATCAGCCTAAGAATCTGTTTTGGTTCGATGCTAATACTACGGCCGTCCCACCATTAATGTTTCTGTTTCTGAACCCTGAGTTGTCAAACCTATTAAAATCACCGAAAGGACCAAAATTAGCATTTAAATTTGCGTTGAAGTTGTTTTGATTTGATACAAATCGGTTGAAACCGGGCTCAAAATCGCTGGAAGAACTGATAGTGACTCCCCCATCAATGAAACTGACTCCCCCGTCAATGATTCCACCATCAATAATTCCTCCATCAATTACGTTCCCTTGATTCTGGAAAACTTGAGATCCAGGGAAACCTCCGTCCTGGAAAGTTTGTCCATTACTGGAACCCTGAGAAATGGTGATTCGTGGGCTTCTGAAATCTTGGTTCTGGAAGCTTGTGAATTCTCGGTTTTGGAAGTTGGGCGAGTTTGTGAAGCCTTGATTCTGGAAATCCTGTGCCCTGGAAATGACGAGGTTTCCAGGCTGAAAACCGCCGATGGCCTGGTTATTTGACCGGAAACTGGTGATAACTGACCCTTGTGATGGTCCTGAGCCTTGGAGACTGTTGGTGTAGTATGTGGCGACTGGTGTTCCTGCCTCTTCACTAACAACTGCGCGGTATCCTCCATTGTCTGCGGTGTACCGAGTCACTCTGTGGAACGAGAAAGATTTTGAATACTCCTGGTAATGGTGTCATAGGCCTATAAGTGTTTTTAAGATTGTACTGAATACAAAATCACTTTACAAGAGTGTTGTTCTCTTACCTGAAGAGTCCATTAGGCTGGAGCCACCTGTATTCACCCTCTGTGACGCCTGAAGGTGATACAGTTTCCTTGTGCTCTTTGATGTCACCAGTTTCAAGCGAATTGACGCCGTACGCGAAGCTGTATGGCAACGGCTGTACAAATGAAGAGAAGAGAGAATAAAGACGGATAATTTAATAATATGATATATATCAAATGGACGTCATGCCAGTAATACGTATATACTACATCACTCTTTGCACACGAAATAGAAAGCATTTAGTTTGAAAACTTACCTGTTCGTTATTGAAGTTAAATTGGGGAGCAGCTGATGCCACACAAATTGTCCCAACAAGGGCTGTCAGCATCGATATCTGAAACGTGTAAATGGGATAACTTGATCGGTAGATAGATAAATAGATAACATGAGAAGTATCATTAAAAATTTCTGGGTGAACTGGTGAGCGGTTACTGAGAGAGGTTCACAGACCTAACAAACATTAGCCAAGCGCTGCAACACTCAGCCACCATGGCTACTGAGAGTTATAACACCTTTCAAAGATACACACACCACACACACACACACCACACACACACACACACACACACATATATATATATATATATATATATATATATATATATATATATACATATATATATAGTGTGTGTGTGTATTATATATATAGTGTTCATATTGTATTACTTCATTTTTTTTTATCTTACACTTGTATCTAAAGCAGAATTTCATAAACCTAATGCTTCAAGCAGGACCTTGACTGTCCTGGACGGGATGGGGGGGGGGGGGGGGGGGGGGGGGGGGGGGGGGGGGGGGGGGGGGGGGGGGGGGGGGGGGTGGGGGGGGGGGGGGGGGGGTGGGGGGGGGGGGTGGGGGGGGATGGGGGGGGGGGAACCTTCTTACCTTCATGATGGCCGTAGTGATGAAAACCGCCCAACTACTTTGGTCGAGATCGTTAGCGAACTGATGTCGTCACCTGATTAATTTGAACCTTTTATAGCAAGAGATGTGACTACAACCAACTTTCCCCTTCGGCCGTCCTTGGGGGACAAGTTGTAGTTCTACTATTTGACAGCTTTAGAACAAGATTACGGAAGAAAGTGACAGAAGACTGGTAGTGATTATACAGAAAGTTTCAGAAAAATAGAAGATTCCAAATTTTTTTTTTGGTTTTGCTGCTCTGCTGTTGGTTTTGATCTCAATCTGCTGACTTCTCAGGCCTCACTGTGAACCATTACTATTATTATAGCATGCACCTAAAGTCAGTTGCTTGCTTGCAAGCATTGATTTTTTAAGGGATAAGGAAAGGAAAGGCGTGAATTAACAAAAGCGTGCAAATATTTATATGAAGTAATCATGAAATCAAATGGTCAAAGGAATGTCTTGTTTTATTCAGAATATATCAAATATTACCACATATTTCTTTTATATATATATATATATATATATATATATATATATATATATATATATATACATGTATTAGCTGAGGCCACTAAGAAAGTTAAAAATGAAAAGACATAATACCAAGTAACTTTCGTGTGTTGAACACATCTTCGGGGCACAAGATGTGTTGAGTACATGAAATACTTTAGCACTTTGTCTTTTAATTACTAACTCTCCTAGTGGCTTCAACTAATAAAAAAAATCACGTGCTAACTGTTGTGATTTCTTATATATATATATATATATATATATATAGATATATATATATATATATATATATATATATATATATATATATATATATTAAAATTCAATCTTGATTCAACCCTTCAGCAATTTTCCTTGTATTTTATTATTTATTTACATTTTTATTTATTTATTTGTTACTTTATTTGTTCCCTTCTGATAACTGACCTCTTCCTTCTGTATTTCTTATTCCCTTCTGTTAATTTTTTAAACGAACCCCATATTCTTTGGAAGTTTGAATTTCAAGTCAGTGGCCCCTGTGGGCTTGTTCCATAAGATTAGGGTTCATCAAAATGATAATAATAATAATAATAATAATAATAATAATAATAATAATAATAATAATAATAATAATAATAATAATAATGTGTAGAAAGATTCTTACAAGTACTATTTAAAAGGAGCCCTAAAATTTCCGTTGACATAGCAATTTCTAGAAACATTCATTAAAACTCAGTGCTTGTTTCTAGGATTACTAATTTTATCATTGTTTGAATCTCGAATTGCCAAAGCAAAATATCATCCACACACACACACAAACACACACACGCGCGCGCGCGCGCGCGCACACACCAACATTCTATTCTAAGGGGCTAACTAGTGGTTAAGTTTGATCTTATGTACGTTAATTAGGACTATCAGGTAAAGATAAGGTAAAAGTTTGTTCAGCAAATAATGGGAACGACGTATTTCTTTTTAATTTATCGCCAAAGATGGTCTACTACATCTACAGGGTGGGTCTACATCTATACATCTATATCTACAAAATTTAACGAGCCCAAGAACGAGTTTGGGAGAACATTTAGCGGGGAAGGGAGAAATGTAGATACAATTAGGCTCCTCCATTACCGAAAGGGAGGGTGAACAGGTGTTTTAAACAAGAGTATTTGTATGATAAAACTGACGTAAATGATGGCGGGGAGAGAAGGCTGCCTCGCGGAACACCAGCGAGCGCGGGAAAAGGGTCGGTGAGAGGTGTTCTTCAAAAACAAAAGGGAAAGGACGATGTTTTCAGGTAAGAGATGGTAAACTCGTTTTCGGAGAACTGGGCAACGCTGTATGGTGGGATGTTAGATATTAAATACTCCTTCCAGGTCCTTAAAACACAGCTAGGATTTAATTATGACGAATAAGTTGCAGCAGAGAGTTGACTTATGTTATTATTATTATTATTATTATTATTATTATTATTATTATTATTATTATTATTATTATTATTCAGAGGATGAACCCTATTCATATGGAACAAGCCCACCACAGTGGGCCACTTACTTGAAATTCAAGCTTCCAAAGTATATGGCGTTCATTCGAGTAGCTGAAGGTAATGGGAAATACAGAAGGTAGAGACCAATTATACAAAAAAATTAATAAACAAATAAATTAACAAAAATGGCCGGAGGAAACGCTGTCCTTTTACTTCTCCCATTTACGTAGAACGTGAAAGGATTTTTTTTTTTTTTTTATCTAGGAACTCGGGGTCATAAATATAAGGATAATTAATTTCTGCACTCACATCATTATTTACGAAGGTCTCATAAATGAGATTCTCGGCCTCAGAATATCTTATCATGAGATCATGTTCTTCAGAGCATTGAAATCAGACAGAAAGTAGCGGACAACATCAGTGTTTTCTATAACACTTACGTAGATAAAACTTTAGGAATATCAAGTAGATGAGCTCATATTTACCTTTTTTTTGTGCTGTTGGCCATTGTTTATTAAGAATGATTTGACCTAGTTTAATCAAATTCCTCTGAAGTTATTACGCAGTTAACTCTCATTAATCCAGTATCTAACTTTCTCCTGTGCAGAAAAGCAGAAAATAAATAAATAAGTAAAAAAGCAGAAAATAAATAAATAAGTAAATAAAGCAGAAAATAAATAAATAAGTAAATAAATAAATAAATAAATAAATAAAAAAGATGAATAGATAAAATCGGAGTTATCAACAACGTTTTCGTTCAAAAGATATTTCTATTTTCAAAAAAAAAAAAAAAAAAAAAAAATTGCGGAGAGATCCATAACAGAAAAATTCTGCCATTTTCTCAGCTCCCAAAAATATACCTTGCCCTGGAATTTGCAGATGGTAGAATTTCTGAAGCATTATGTAGAATCTATTTTCTTTATATTATTAATTTTGATACTTAATTCTAACAAAATAATTAAGGATATTGTATTTCAAACCTGTGTTGGCAAATATAAATATATATTTCCTGTTTTGTAATCTGTAAAGGTAGTTGCAATTTACCTATTATATTTCCCATAGGTGTAAATAGTTCCAAAGTTAACGTCAATTGGATGTTAAGTGTCATTTGTGACTTGGTATTTGTGAATAGAAGAGAGGCACACCAGTATAAGTAGTAAAAGTCATAATAAGCGATCAGGGCGAAGTTGGGTTGATATAAATTCTAAGAAAAATGCATAAATTCTGTCAGTATAAATATGTAGAACAGCAGAGGCGATATCCCTCTCGATGGTCGAATGGTCAAAGTCTACTGTCTGCAGTTGTATCTACACCAAAGCCCCGCTTTGGAACCCTAGTTTTGGGGCAGATGCAGTTATCAATTATAATTATCAATGTCCTTGGGTGAAAGTCGTTCACGGGGTATGTAGTGAATTCGATATTAAATTATCTTTGTTGTTTAATATGTGTATCATATACGTGCATATATATATGTATGTATATATATGCATACAAAAATATACAGTACATATGTACATGTATATCTACATATGTGCATGTGTGTGTGTGCATCTGTGTGCGTGTGTGTATATATATATAAGGATCATTTCAGATTTAGTATATATATATATATATATATATTTATATATTAATAATATATATCCATCTATATATATATATATATATATATATATATATATACACACACACATATATATATACATATATATACTATATATATACATATATATATATATATATATATATATATATATATATATACATACATACATACATATAAATATATGATGTGAAGCAAGTCTATGTATAAAGTAACTCCAATATCCTTCCAGTGGACTGGAGGGAGAGGAAAGGACCGGGTAGGATTACCCATCTTTCCCGCTGGCCAGATATCCTTTCGTCCGGGGAGTCCTTTCTCTTCTTAAATATACAGTCTCAAGTCCCTCGGCTCATAATGACTTGTCTTTTTGCCCCTTTGTTTTATGTATATTTATGAAGACGTTAGGTAGTTTATCACCCTGGGTGGGACTAGAACATAGAAGGGACATGTTGATGTTTTTACTTCAAGGTTGTGGAAATAGGCCACTTAGAGATAATGAAGTAATATATATATATATATATATATATATATATATATATATATATATATATATATATATATATATATAACGAAATTATACTCACAATCTACATTGTATAGGTATACTTAAGTGAAATATCGGGCTTTTACTTTCTACATCGTATACGAATACTTACCCAAAAGATCTGGCCTTTATTTTGATCTACTTCACAAATTGATTTGGGGGCCCAGCAAGATAATTCGTCTTTTAGAAAAAGGAAGGTTATAAGATTCAGGAGATATTGAATCCCACATGTTAACTGTGAGCATGTATAGCCTGGCGTGTATAACGAGAGAGAGAGAGAGAGAGAGAGAGAGAGAGAGAGAGAGAGAGTAGCGTCTATAACCTACAATTCTGGTTCTGGAATAAGTGCTGGTGAATTATTAAGGTTGTGAGAGGAATCTCAAAGGTGTCTGCTTGGGAGGGAGGGTTGCGGGGGCCGATGGGGGTTTAATTGGGCACCTGCAAAACGTGCCCCTCCCACGCCCCATCTTCTGGGGAAGAACTCCTTCCTAATGTTTTAGGAAATTCCTTAAGGACTGTCAAGAATGTCTGCTATTTAACTCAGTATAGTACGATCCAATAAACAGAAAAGTGAAATATTAAAGCATGCTTTTAGTGTTCTGTAAAAGAAGACTACTCTGACGGTTTTGTCTGTCCGTCCGCATTTTTTATGTCCGCCCTCCTCAGATCTTAAAAACTACTGAGGTTAGAGGGCTGAAAATTGATGTGTTGATCACCCACCAATCAAGCATCAAAGATACCAAATTGCAGCCCTCTAGCCTCAGTAGTTTCTATTTTATTTAAGGTTAGTGTTAGCCATGATATCGTCTAGCACTGCTGTAGATGCCGAGAACATAGCCAATCACTGGGCCTTGGCTAAAAGTTTGATGGGTCGAGGCTGAGAGTTTCATACAGTATTATACGCTGTGCAGAAAACTCGATTGCGCCGAAGAAACTGGCGCATAGTTTACTTTTTTTTTTTTGTGGGAGGGGCCCCAGCTACATCTTTAATTCAAGTTTGTTTTGTTTGTTTGTTTGTTTGTTTGTATGGTGTTTTTACGTTGCATGGAACCAGTGGTTATTAAGCAACAGGACCAACGGCTTTACGTGACTTCCGAACCACGTCGAGAGTGAACTTCTATCACCAGAAGTACACATCTCTCACTCCTCAATGGAATGGCCGAGAATCGAACCTGCACCACCAAGGTGAGAAGCAAACACCAAACCAACCACGCCACTGAGACACTCAATTCAAGTTTGTGATCCGTGCTCTAATAATCTTTATTCTTTCAGTTTGTGGTATCCAAACGAAAGCGTTTATATTCATGCCCGCTAAAGGATAGTTGTTTAATGATGCAGATGTATTACAGATGTTGTTTTATCTTAAAAATGTAGTTTCACCTGATGCTCTCATAGTTGGACTGAATAATGTTAATCATCAAATTACTTACGTAGGAAACCGCCATAAGCTTTAACTTTAGTCTGAGCAGTGGTAACTGGTGGTCAGTCATTGGTAAATTGCATTCACTGTTATTATTTTCATTATTTCGTCTTTGAAAATGCATTTCGTCAATTATTCGTTTAGTATTATTACCATTATCGTCTCTAACCCCATCGTATCCTGAAGAATGAAACCTGATAGCGTTTCATAAAGGTATCTTTTTATCATTTTAGACCCACCCAAAACCGTCTTTATATCACTTAAACGAAAACTTCTTATCATTTCTTATCAATTCATTCATACAACGGATATTTTATTGGGTAATATCGATTCTTGATACGGGTAACCTTTGTGCAGAATCAGCGCTCTCTGCGTTAGGCCGAGTTCGAACGGAAACCGTTATGTGCAGAAATATATCGAGACAAACCCGTTTTCTACACTTCCAGATTCACCCATCGGAACCCAATCTTGTTTAGGGGTTAATGATACCGCAAGATGGGAGAACGTTAATTATGTCCAAAATATCACATTTCTTCTCTGTTAGAAAGTATTACTTTGTAACTATTATTATTTGAGAGAGAGAGAGAGAGAGAGAGAGAGAGAGAGAGAGAGCACCCTCCGGTACCGGTCTAGTGCCTTACGTGCATGATAAACGACAAAGGCAGGAGATAAAGGGCTATTTCTTGGGGAATGCCAGAGAGAGAGAGAGAGAGAGAGAGAGAGAAAGGTTCTCCCTGAACACATTGCGTGTCTCCAGGAAGGGTTGCGTTGGCGGGTTGCATATTT